>NW_020664980.1:10936522-11083010 GCF_002925995.2 Terrapene triunguis
CTCCTTACAGCAACGTGGGGGTGTGCACGCAGCTTACATAACCATCCCAAGGAGAGAGATCCCCCCAGGTTCACTACAAGCGGAGGTTACTCCGTCTGTAGCCACACATCACAGCTTCCTAACGTACTGTCCTTAGCAAGCCGAGTGAGAGGATTTCCTTGTGTGTTTCATGCAGATTTTATCCCAGAAGAGGCCATCCATAATAAAGCTGTACTGTTCTGGGTTACAAATGCACAACAAAGCCACAAACTTCCCAGAAACCCTCCTATTAGAGCACTGGGCATGTAAGAGGTGAAGGGTACTTTACTCTGAGTAGTGGAACAATTCCCCAGGACATAAGCATTTGGGCTGCTGCATGGAAAAGAGCCATCATTACCTAATGCTTAAAGAGAAAGAGAGAGAGCATATCAACAGATAAGTGGGTTGTCGCTCTCTCTTTTCTCAGCTATGTGCCTCTCCACCAGTCTTGTTTTTACCAGAGAACATGAAAACCCAGCTAAGGATATCCGTTAGCACTGTGTATGTTTCCTTTAGAAATAACAGGAGGAAATGCCCTGCCTAATCACATACCCTGGCTCAATCTCAATTCCACTATAATCCATGCAAGTTTTTGCCACGTATTTCAACTGCATCAGAATTTGGCTCTTACTGCTTGAATTCCAGTTGCTGGATGCAATTTAGAGACAGCAAATGCTAATCATCTGGTTTCTCAGCTACACCAGCTTCCTGGCTAAAACTTGAGTCTTCCTTTGAAAGTTACATCAAAACCTGTGCTACATTTACTACTGAAATTCTCTATTGGGATGACTTATATCTGGAATCTGACACATGCTTATAAGCTGCAATATCCAGATCTCAGCAGCTGCTGTAGCCGGCTCTCAGATTCTCGTTTTGCTGAACACTATTTACATGGGATTGTATTTTTCTAAATGTTTGGCTGAGGTCACTGAGCTGCCACAGACCTCCTGTGTGATCTCAGGAAAGTCAATTAGGCACAGAGACAGTTTATCCTCAGTCATACGGGGATAGCAGCACTGTCCTGCCACACAAAGTGTTGGGAGCTTAAATACATTAAATATTGGGAGTAACTCAGATGCTACAGTAATGAGGGCCAGATAAATATGACCGAAGCAAACTAGGCAGACCTAGACAGCCCATTCAGGTTGAGGGGGCAGGTCTGAATCAAAGATTTAGATCTGGCATTGTAACCCACCCACCCCCGACAAACCACACATCCTCATTAACGAAAGGTACTCTGCACATCAGCAGAGGACTGAAGGCTGCTTCCCGAACAGATGTCCTGAAGAGCTGCTGTTTCCTTGCAGTCTCTTCCTGGAAAGTGCTCTACATAGTTTGAGACACAGAAGCACATGGATCCTCCATGTGGAAGGCAGATGAAAACACTGTGCTGTTAGATGAGCAGCTGCAAACGGCAGGTGGGACTGAGAGGAAGCTACATTCAGCTTCCTTTGATTTGTCTGGTTTGTCTAAGAGAATTTGCCTTATTGCCCCGCTCTCCAAATGATGTCCAACCGGCACTAGCAGCTGGGAATGAAGAGTAGCTCCTGCATTTACATAAGAACGGCCGTACTGGGTCAGACCAAAGGTCCATCTAGCCCAGTATCCTGTCTACTGACAGTGGCCAATGCCGGGTGCCCCAGAGGGAGTGAACCTAACAGGTAATGATCAAGTGATCTCTCTCCTGCCATCCATCTCCACCCTCTGACAAACAGAGTCTAGGGACACCATTCCTTACCCATCCTGGCTAATAGCCATTAATGGATTTAACCTCCATGAATTTATCCAGTTCTCTTTTAAACGCTGTTATAGTCCTAGCCTTCAAAACCTCCTCAGGTAAGGAGTTCCACAAGTTGACTGTGCGCTGTGTGAAGAAGAACTTCCTTTTATTTGTTTTAAAGCTGCTGCCTATTAATTTCATTTGGTGACCCCTAGTTCTTGTATTATGGGAATAAGTAAATAACTTTTCCTTATCTACTTTCTCCACATCACTCAATTTTATATACCTCTATCATATCCCCCCTTAGTCTCCTCTTTTCCAAGCTGAAAAAGTCCTAGCCTCTTTAATCTCTCCTCATATGGGACCCTTTTCAACCCCCTAATCATTTTAACTTGCCCTTCTCTGAACCTTTTCTAGTGCCAGTATAACTTTTTTGAGATGAGGAGACCACATCTGTACGCAGTCTTCAAGATGTGGGCGTACCATCGATTTATATAAGGGCAATAATATATTCTCCGTCTTATTCTCTATCCCTTTAATGATTCCTAACATCCTGTTTGCTTTTTTGACCGCCTCTGCACACTGCGTAGACATCTTTAGAGAACTATCCATGATGACTCCAAGATCTTTTTTCTGATTTGTTGTAACTAAATTAGCCCCCCCATCATATTGTATGTATAGTTGGGGTTATTTTTTCCAATGTGCATTACTTTACATTTATCCACATTAAATTGCATTTGCCATTTTGTTGCCCAATCATTTAGTTTTGTGAGATCTTTTTGAAGTTCTTCACAGTCTGCTTTGGTCTTAACTATCTTGAGCAGTTTAGTGTCATCTGCAAACTTTACCACCTCACTTTTTACCCCTTTCTCCAGATCATTTATGAATAAGTTGAATAGGATTGGTCCTAGGACTGACCCTTGGGGAACACCACTAGTAACCCCTCTCCATTCTGAGAATTTACCATTACATGTGTTCCCTGGGGGAAATACTGCAGTAGCACTGCAGGTGAAATGCTTACATATGGGTGTGCATGGGACGAACCAAACAGACATGTGGTAACATCTCCGTGTGGAGAAACAAGGAGAGGACCAGCCAGAGAAAAGAAGAGAGAAAAAACAGGTGGACATGAAATGAAAGGTGCGGGGGAGGCAACTCCAGCTGCTCACTCCCCCAAAATATTCCTTCCTGAACTTTATAGTGTAGAATGGCTAAATGTGTCTGTTGGCAAACGGCTGGGAGAGCGTGCAACAACTCAGCCTATTCCCGCATCAGACTGTGACTGCAAAACCCACGCTATGGTTTTTAGGTGCCATGAGTTTCCGTTCCTTGTCCATCTTCCATCAGACGATACTGGCCTCTAATTCTTTCTAAGGGATTGGGGGGGGAGAAACCCCAGTTTGGGTCCTGTTAAAACTGAACAGCCACAGCACAGGGATATTAAGGCGGTCTCTCTGGTACTCCATTAGAAACAGATGCAGGACAAGAATATCTCCTGTAGCAAGGAGAACACAGATTTTAATCAGGCTTCCTTAACACTATGCTGAAGGACTCTCACGTCCTCATTCACGGCTTTCCCGTATGCCCAGGTTGTTTTTAAAAGAACAGTTTCCAGTGTTGCCAGAGATGTGCTGGGTAAAAGGGTGCAACCCCTGAAGGCTCCAAAATGCTGCAGAGTTTACGGGAGGTTTTTAATTACATTTTACAGACCACATTTATCTGTAATCGTTTTTAAAAAGCAACAGAGGCTCCAGCTATTTCCCCTCATGCCTTGGATTCTCAGACATTTTTCATTCTACAAATATCATACGCACATGCATTCCTCATGCAATGAGTGCACAGGGAAGCACGCAAACACAGCATCCTGCACCTAACTGGGAAGGGTTTAATTGTGGAATCAGCTTAATCAGCCCATTCCCAGGGAACCAGTTTATCCTAATGATACTTATTGACAATGACTTGCTCAATTAGGATGGTAATTTCTTGGATGCATGCAGGTAATTAAGCAGCTCTGTTAAGGATCTCTGCCCAGTGATGTGCTGTAGGAGGCCTCGGAGGGATCCTGCATTAACATTCCACAACCAAATGGAATGGAAGATTTTTGGAGTAATATCCCTGTGTCTGATGGAGTCACCTCTTCTCTGGACACTGCCACAGCATCCCTGCCAGAGAAGATTTACCTATCCTTGGAGCTCACAGAGACACTTGAAGAGCAACATTTATTTGAGCGGGGAGGTTTTGGTGAAGTCCAGATTGCTCCAGGAATGAGGTATTTTCAGAAGAGTTTCCATGGGGAGGAGATTCCATGCCCACCCAAGGTTACACAAGCTGGTCACTGTGCAACAAATACAGGACAAGCATTTCCAGAACACGCGCCCAATATAATGCTGCACTGCACCCCTCCCTGGTTCTGGGGCAGAGAATGTGGTTTTGTTTAAACACGAACCCAACCATGTCCCTTCTTCTGTGCCTCGCCCTCCTCTCTGCAACATACGCACCCCAGGGCCAAGGCACTTATCACAGGCTGAAAGGGACAATTTTTGTGGAAGCCCCATGCTAATGGCACCTCACTGGTCCGGCCCTCATGAGGCTGGCAGAGCTGCGTCTCCCTCCAAGTATCTGCACTACCATAGGAGTTGGAACCAGGGTGCGGCCGCACCCCTGGCTTGAAGTAGTAACAGCCACCCAAATACGTGGTTTCTGCCTTCTGCGTCTCCACTACAAAAATGGTTCCAGCACCACAGTGAACTAGTGCTGTCTCAGCATAGCAGAACTGCTCCAATTCCCCTTCCTGGGCTCTTTTATGTTCAAGTGAACTCTCATCAAGCTCACAGCATTACAAGGTTCTTCAGAAACCTGGTGGCACTTTAATTCTCTACCTTGACTTTATCTCCACTCGGGGGAAGTGGCTGTGAGCCTTTGTCAGCGGCTGGCCTTTGTTCCCTGTAACTCTTTAGTGAGCCAGCAGCTTTGACAAGAGCAATGGACAGCCACTGGAGACACATTAATTTCAGCTACGATTTGAAGTCTTCTCTTAACTGGGAAATCCACATAATTGGCACGATAACAGCCTGCTGGAACACCCGATTTACAGGGTTTTACCAAGCCACGTAATTAGAATACACTGGGCCGCAGGCTCTGCTCAGAGGCACAGCTGCAGCTTCCAATGAAGCCAAAAGGAGATGTATGCAAGCATCCATGGACAGAACTGGACCCACAATCACCACATGTTCCTGCAAATTCCTTAGGGCCAACTTTTACAAACACACACACACACACACACACAAACACACAGGAGGGGGGGGGGGGGGGGGGAGAAGAGAACAAAAACTCACACCGCATTACAGCAAGAGGCAGCAGGGAGGAAACCCCATGTGAGGATTTCCTCAGATTGCTGCATGGCAGATGGGGATTTCCCCCCCCATCCATTCTCTGTAATGAGCATTCCACACCAGACCATGTGTTCTGAGAGGATGTACCAGAGACAAAATACCATCCAACACAGAGGCCCAGGGCCTGTCCACCATCTCAGGACCACCAGCTCCATGGAGACCTGCTCAGAGAGTCTGCGACTGCCCTGAAACACCTCCCTAAAGATGTGATTCCAAGGCACAAAGGGAGTCTAGCTCCTGCCAGGGTAACTCACACCCAAGTATTCTCTATAGAGCCAGGGAAGAGAAAGATGTGTGACTCCCTGGCCTCCCTCTACTCCCCACAGGGGGGATCTGGATCCCTGTGACAAGGAGAACTTCATGAACCCTCACACTAATTACCATGCAGGAAACAGAAATCCTGAACTGACTCTAGGGTCACTTGGCCCTTTTGAAGTGAGTCTTCCCTACTACGGTAATCCCATGCAATTAAATGATGCATAGTTACAAAAAGACGTGCCCTGGAAGATGGAGCTTCACCCCATGAATACTGCCTATTACACTTCAGAAGATCTACTGCAGCTCTGCACAACATTCAGCATCACCTGGACAACAAATGTCTCCACTTCCCGTACTTTAAGCCCATAATAGCAAATAAGTGGTTGTTAAAATCTATTGCAGCCTATTTCGTCAAGTGTTGCACATTGCTCAAACGCTGGGCACATGCCGGAATATTCACTCCCTCGACGCTGCCTTCAGTGACATCTTTTCTAGGCTCAATTGCTCTTATTTCCCTTTTCCTCACGACAGGATCCTAGGTTTTCATTTATTTACATGACTCAGTAGCACTTGACTCAGTTGCACCTGCTCAGTTCTTGTAACTTCTGTAATGAAAACATTTGGCACCACTTGGTGCCAACTGTACCAAGAAATTGTTTCTTCCACCAGTTGAGGAAATCTGAAAGTCATGGGCAAACTGTACAAAATCCCTTTAGAAATCCACAGCTGGCCAACTAGAAAGACAAAACTTGGGACATGAGAATACGGGTATTCCAGTGAGTGAAAGAAATTAAAGCCTGCAGTATTTCAGACACACTAAAGAGAACACGGGAGTAAACTCTGCAAGCATAAGAGACAAGTCAAGAGAACACTACATTTTAAAATGACTCGCTTTGAGTGGCATGGCTGGGGGCAAGAAACATTGGGAGTGTGATGTAGGGCTTGGAGAGGTGGGGGGGGGGGGGCGGAGAAAAAAATCAGTATAAAAAAATTCCTCACTTCTTTTTAGTAGATACACCTGAGACATTAACAGTCTTACTCTTCATCATTAATGCTGTTTGAACTTCTTTGGATAGCTATGCAAAGAGAAAGAAAGAATGATCTCCTTTCTATAGCCATCACAGGCTCTACGGGAGGAATAGAACTGTTCATTATGTTCCATAGAATGGTTTTAAAAAAAAAAAAGGAGATCATTCTCTATGCACTGCTATGAGTGTTTAAGAGTAATTTCTATCCTATTGGTTTCAATATAAAACTATGTTAAATTCTATATAAGACATTCCCATAACTATCAACTTGGATATTGAAAGACTAAATAGTCAGTTTCATCTTTGTTTCTAATCAGTTTCACTTTAAGTTAATGCAGTTTCCTGTATTAACTTAATTCTGGGCTTTCAAAAAGGGGGCAGGGTGACGTTTAAATAAGTCATGTGGGGGTGATGCTGTTTGGGGGTTTGTTTTATTTAGATCATGCAATTCCTATTGGACTTTTCTAGGCCTCTGTCCACTTGGGTTTGAACTAGTTTGACTGCATATATCTTTGAAAGAGGATAGATAGGGCTCTTACTTCAACTATTAGTCCCACCAGAGAGCTTTAGAGCAAAGGCAGTGGTTGGGTTCTATTAGTAAGACCCTAGCCCAGGGGTAGGCAACCTATGGCATGTGTGCCGAAGGCGGCACACAAGCTGATTTTCAGTGGCACTCACACTACCCGGGTCCTGGCCACCAGTACGGGGGGCTCTGCATTTTAATTTAATTTTAAATGAAGCTTCTTAAACATTTTAAAAACCTTATTTACTTTACATACAACAATAGTTTATGTTATCTATTATAGACTTATAGAAAAAGACCTTCTAAAAACGTTAAAATGCATTACTGGAACGCGAAACCTTAAATTAGAGTGAATAAATCAAGACTCGGCACACCAGTTCTGAAACATTGCTGACCCCTGCCCTAGCCTCTGTTCAGTTCCTGTGAGCCAGCGTTTGGATAGAGGAGACGTACAATCTGAACCGCTTGATGTTTACCATAAGACAGACCAGTCTTGGCAATGTGTAAGCCATATCCCGTCCCATGAGATACAAGTTCCTAGAGATTCAAGAGAGAACATTTCCCAATACACATTATTTGGGAGCTATTCAAGTCTCTTTCATGCCCCCCATTAACGTTGTATCTGAGCGCCTCACAATCTTTATCATATTGATCCTCGTAACACCCCTGTGAAGAAACGAAGTACTATTTTCCCCCATTTTACAGATGGGGAACTGAGGTAAGGGACTCTGATTTGTCCAAGGTCAGGCAGGAAGTCAGTGGCAGAATAAGCATTCAAACCCTTGTTTCCCAAGTCCTAAGGGATTGGACAAAGCTAGTGGGCATCTCACTTGCATCAAGAACATTATCACCTGAAGCCAGCTTCGTAAAGGGCTTCTTGCTGCTCCCTCTAGTCTTGCATTTTCGAATAATGGCAATTTAAACACACACACTAGTATTTCCCGGAGCGCGCTCTCGTGCTCATTTTTCACTCCATCCTGTTGAGATGCACTGCGTATGCCTTGTCCAATATCAAAATCATTCATAAAAGGAAGATGGTTGAAACTAAGACTAGGTCTACACTGCAGCTTATGCCGGCATAATTTATGTCGCCCAGGGGTGTGAATAAACCACCCCTCTGAGCGACATACGTTACACTGACGTAAGCGTCGTGTGCACAGCGCTTCTCCCACTGACATCACTACCGCCACTCGTGGGGGCTGGAGGAGTTAAGCCGACAGAAGAGCTCTCCCCCATCGGCTTAGAGTGGCTACATCAGAGAGCTTACAGCGGCACAGTTATACAGCTGTAAACTCTCTAGTCTAGCTGTGCCCTAAGTCTACCATTTTCAAACAAGCAGCAACAACAACAATTGAAACCAAACCTGTCAGAGATCCCAAAACCCCTTCTAGAATTCAATGACCCATCTCCCACCAGCTGCTCTTTTGCCATAAATACAAATGTAGGCATTGGACACCTTCACTATCTTCCACGCAGACACAGACACAGGAGAAAAGTAAAAATACCCGCTCCTTAGCATCATGCCTTACCTACAGACTATACTAGTCTACTGCACCCTGTCAATGACTCTTCCCCCTGCTGCCAAATAGTTTTTGCTTTCCTTGTATTCAGTAACTTCCTTTCTACTCTTGATGGTCCCTTGCCTATTTCCCACTCCACACGATCACCTCTATCAATCTGTGACTCTTCTCTTCACAAATAGCTCCCAAAAATAGGACTTTATAACCAAAATTGAATCATATTTGTAATTCTTATTTTGTATTGGCAGGTTCCATATAAGATAGCTGAGATGGGTGGAGGAGAGGGTTAACTAGTATTCTTTATTATCTGTATAGCACCAACAGGGTACTAAGTGCTTTACAGACTGGTATAAAGGAGCCCAAATCTGCTCCCCCACACAATTAACACTGGCATAACTCCTTTCAAGATACACCTGATTTATACCAGTGTGAGAGTAGAACCAGACCCAATGTCCTTTCCCCAAAGAACTTCAAGTCTACACAGAATACAGAAGGAAGGAAAGAGGAACTGGAAGGGTCTATGCAAGCTCTAATTTTAGCTGTAAATTTGCATTCTACACAAAGAATCACACAACCCAAATGACTACCCATAAGAACTAAAAACTAACCACCACAGGAGTTTTCTATTGGGAACTTAAGAACCACCATCCCACTTACGCTTGTTTTAGCGTATCTTGACCAATAGGCTGACCCGACAAGTTAGCACGGCTTCTTGAAAGGCAAATGACTAGTTTTATTATAAGCAGTGGTGTTGTAGCCATATCGGTTCCAGGATATTAGAGAGATAAGGTGGGTGGGTAATCTCTGGACCCGCTTCTGTTGGTGAGAGAGTCAAGCTCATAAGTCAAGAAGTGGGTCCAGTAAAAGAGATTACCTCACCCACCTTGTCTCTCTAGTCTTATAACAGGAACATGAAATGAAGACTAAATGTAACATGACTTATGTGCGGGGAAAAAAGCAGTAAAGTGCCTCAAAACAATACAGAAAAGAAAGGTAGCACGCGTCACACTCTGCCCTTCATTTAGTGTAGCCTGCAGGCATCAGTTACGCTGATGGTTCCTCGGTCTGTGATTTAAGCCATGAAGGTTTTTTCCCCCCTTCAGTTTCCAGGAGGTATTGAGTCCAGCTTACCTGCACGTTCTCTTCCGTGACCTCTATTTCAGCTGTGTAGATGTAATCAATCAGCTTACTCAGTGTTTGCCCATCAACGTCTTTTATTTCAATCTTCTTTGCTTTACTTTCAGTCATGTCTCCTGAAATTCAGTTCAAATCGGCATTCAATGTTTGTTTGCTTTTCTCCTCCCCTCCACCTCGATTCCCCATATGCCCAGTGGAAACTCTCCCTCCACCCCTAATTATAAAACATATTGAAAGCCCTGAACCCAATCACTATCCCTGCAGGTCCAGGATGACTGGCAGAAGTCCATTAGTGCCACCTTCTAAACATCAGAGGGTGATATCATGAGGCAACGAGAGAGACTCAGGGTGTGTGCGCAGTTTCACAGCCCAAGAACTGCAATGGGGGAGATGTACCCCAAGAATAGCATGCCTAGAACGGGGTAGTCTTCTAGCAGCCTCTTCTCCTGAGGCTTCCAACACAGTTCTGCAGACTGAAGAGATTGGCCTGGTTCAAATACATTTCCCCATGAGCTGGGTGCTTGAAGAGAACTTCCTGAGATTCACCCAAGCTCAAATGTATATGAGAAAACAATAGGACATGATTAACTGCTCTCATATAGGGCTAAGCACAGAAAGTGACAAAGAAGTTTTCCTTTGATAGGCTATAAGAACTAATTATGGGTGAATCTCCTGAGGGTCTCTTCCCACAAACTGGGAAACTATGAAAAACCTCAGCAGAAACCACCACTCCTTCGCTAGCATTTTTTTTTTTGGCCAAGGGACAGTCATATCCGGAGGGACAGGCCAAAGGAAATCTAAGGTTAACTTAAAAAAAAGGTGGCAAACAACAAGAGACTCCATTGGAGGTAAACCAAACCTATGTCTGCTCAACAGCCTAAGCGTGCATACCCCAGTGTAGCTGACTTTGAGCTTGATTAGAAACAGACTGTGTGTGTGTATGTGTGTGTATGTGTGTGTATGTGTGTGTTTCAGTAACAAAAGAATACTGTGCGTGTTGCAAGAAAGGATCCCTGAGGCCACCTTTAAGGATCAGTTACAGAAAGGGACATTACACCTCCAAGTTTTATCATCAGCATTTTGAGAAGCCAGGGAAGAAAAGCAAATTCCAGCTGCAGAAGTAAAACAATAGAAGAAAACAAGTTAGGAGAAACTGAACAAATGTCAAATCTTGTGCCGGGATACGAATAATCACTACACTGAGAAATTCAGTCACTCAGCGCTGCTGCTGTGGGATTCCGAGGAATAGTTCTATACTCATCCTCTGTGGAAAAACAGTTACAGGCTGCATGTAAAGGAAATGTTCAAGTCATCTTTGACATGACATGACAGAGCTCCATATGCTAAGAGCACAGCACGTGGCATGGGACGAGACAGACACAGAAAGGCAACCAAGTTTCAACCAAGTCCTGACACTGGGAATTACACCTAGCTCTGGCCTTATTCACACAAGTGACATGAACTACACTGTGTGAGAGTAAGATGAGCAGGACCTGGTCCCTAAGTAAAACCAATAAAGTCTTGTGATGAACTGGAAGAAAGAAAAAAAAAAAAACGCAATCATAAAGGTCATGTAAAGGAACCCAAGACATCTTTACAAGCAAAAGACCCAAATCTGTGAAGTCAAATCAAATCCGTGGTGGTATTCAAAGCAGGTGGGATTAAAAAAAAATTCTCCCCAGCTGAAGGAAGGGTCCTGAACAAAGGATATTACAGAATGGTCCATAAAAGTCTCCCAAGTGCTATGGTAACACCCTTTATCTGTGCTTCAGAGCAAGCAAAAGACTCAGTACAGACACGGATATGTTTATTGAAAAAAAAAAAGGGGTAGAGGACAGAGTCAGAGGCACTTATGCAGAGATCAATACACAAATAGCTCAGAGAGACGGATCTGAGAACATCATCTCCCTTTGTGGCACTCATAGGACACATCCAACAAAAATAAATACCGTGTGGGCTCACACGCCCACCCACAAGCTGCTACCTCTGCAGTTTGCATTCTGCTAGATCTCTAGATCATTATGCTCAGCTCCATAGCCCGGGCAAGTAGAGCTGCAGCGATACCATCTACCCGCTCCCCTCCACACTCCAGTAGGTCACTCCAACCTGTTCCACTGGTCAGAAGGCACCACTTTTCACATGCCTTTTATTCTTCCCAGCCAGGAAGCACATGACACTCTGAGCTGAAAGGGAAGGAGGGAGGGAAGTTAGCAAGATAATAGGAGTGGGTGATAAATGCTTCCATCCAAGCCCAAGCACGCAGATTCAGTACAAATATAGCATATCCTAAGGCATCTTTGGAGGTGTTGGAATGACTGGATGAATTAATTCAACTCATCCCATACACCCTTTAAAAAAAAAAAAAAAACTAAGGTCTTTGACAAACCAGAATCAAGCCTTGCTTGCTTCACATCTTAATTTAAAGCACTGTTATTAATTATTTGTATTTGCACTATATCTACAAAAAAAACAGGTGTACTTGTGGCACCTTAGAGACTAACAAATTTATTAGAGCATAAGTCTTCGTGGGCTACAGCCCACTTCTTCGGATGCCCACTAAAGCTTATGCTCTAATAAATTTGTTAGTCTCTAAGGTGCCACAAGTACTCCTGTTCTTTTTGCGGATACAGACTAACACGGCTGCTACTCTGAAAACTATATCTACAGACAACAATGGATAGCAGGGCACCCCTGTGCTAGGCAGTGTGCACATTAGCCAAGCCCTGCTCCAAAGAATTGAAATAGACAAGACAAAGGTAGGAGGGGAAACAGACAGGAAGTGACTTGCCTACGGTCACGCAACAGGTCAGGGTCAAAGCCAGGAGACCTGGGTTGTGTTCCTGACTCCCAGTCCTGTGCTCTACCCACTGGACCATGCTGCCTTTTGCTGCTGATTAGACTTTGCAACCACTGCTCTCACATCTGCAAGCACTTCATATGTATACCTTGCATACTGCCTCAATACACATTACTGTGTCTATCTACTGCAATGCCATTGCTCTTTCTAGCCTGCATTAACTCAGGGGGCTAGTCAGTTCTTCTCTCCCATCTTTGATATTGCCTTGTTCACAGAGCACTGCAGGCCGTCCTGCGCCATATTTCTTGTGCTCCACATGGACACTGTCTGGTTCATGGCTCTTTTTTGTTGTTTTTTTAAACCAAGGATCTGTTCAAATTGCCTGTGAGGAGAATACACAAGCATGTCAGAGAACACAACAGCAGCCCTTTCACACACAAAAGAGGAGAGCAGATTCTGAAGTGATGCCGAAGATCTGAAGAGAAGATCTGGATTGCTGCGGACTGCTTCTGTGCTTCCAAAAAACACACAATCACTCTACAGTAAAGGTCCCAAACATTCCAATCACATCACTGCAGCTTTTGCAGTCATTATGGGAGTGGATCTGGGTTTGTTTTATTTCAAAATGTTGTACATTATAATGACCATCCTTGCAGAACAAAACAAAACCATCAAACCTCCATGGGAAGTGCTTTTAAAAAATAATGAAGGGAAAGCAATCAGTTTAGGAACACTGCTCCAAATTCAGATCTGGAGTTAGCAAGGGTAAGTCCCATGACTTTCAGTGGGCGATGTGCCTGCTTATTCCAGAGCTCCAAAGTCTTGGTTTTAAACAATACATAACTAGAAGAGATCAGCTGGCTAAAGGCACTGGCATAGAGAGTCCTTCATCTCAAGGTCATTGGTTCAAATCCAGTACAGATCTACACTGATTGCGAGTTGCTGAACAGCAATGGGATGATAGCACATAGGTAATGAATGGCTGGTCTACGTTTGGATCTTGCTTGTCCAGGGTCTTCTTTTCTACCAGCTAACCCAATGAGCACCTTCCTCATGGGCATGGCCATAGAATTTTTCTCCTTGAGTGAACTTTCTCTGCCCTGGAAGAGGTCCCTTTTAGGCCAAGCATGACACATACTAGAGGCTTTCACAAACAGCTCACTACTGCTGCGTGGGTCCTGTGGATAAATACAAGCACTCGGTTTCCCCACTACTGTCAAGTTTCATCTCTGAGCAGTAACACAAAGAACATGAAGACTATTCAAGCTTATTATTGTAAAGGGTCACGCTCCACAAAGTAAAACAACGCGGCGGTACAGAGAAGTACTTCTGACCTTGCAACAGGGAGCCTCAGAACTTAAATATGGGATCAGCCAGCCCTAAACTTAAACCAGGAGAGGCCTGATAGTGACCTAGCGCTCAACTTGTTTTACAACCAGAGCAGCAGCAAATAGTCATCGTTATAACTATAGCCAAAGGTAGTTTACAAAAAAAGTCACATGATTGTGGTTAGATGGTTACTGTTTAACTTTCAGATCTGAGCATTACTGGGCCCCACAGAATTCCAGTACAGGAACAGCAGCAGAGTCTACCTGCCCTTATTAATGCCTGTTAATCATGATGGCTGGTTTCAGGCAGACATGACCTCTAAGGATCAGAGGCTTCTCCAGGGCTGTGCTCTTGTTGACTGGTGTAATAACTACCACAGACAGTAACAAATATTCTCAGTACAAACCTCGGAGCAGCGCACTCTTTCTTGCTTTGCTCCTTACACGTAGCGGCATTATTATTACCGCTAACATCCAATCCCAAGATACCGTCTCAGCTCTCTAGCTTCTTAATAGCTTAGATTTCTCAGCCTTATGAAGAAAAAAAACTTCCTGGCAAACAAAGTACCTATCAACGCACTCCTGCTTATTCAGACGTACATCCCACAACGTCAACCATCAATTTTATTTTTTAAGCGAATGCACCTTCTATTTCCCACACCCCAAAAGCCACTGATGCATGCAATCCCAGCAGAACACCAAGCGCAACACATGAACTCACATTTGCATCTCCCCCTTTCCCATTCAGTTAGGACCATATTCTTTCTGGCACAAACTTTGCCTGGCTCTGCTATAGCTTTTAAGTCACGACAAAGAAAACACCTTTCGCAGATGATTAGCAAGGAGTTCAACTCTTCCAATAAAGCTGACAGAAAGAGGCCCAATTTAAGCCCCTTTTAAAGGGGGGGAGCATCTATGTAGCGACACAAAACAGTAGCTCCCAGCTCTCTTTTGACCCCCCTCCAACGCTTTGGTGACCACAACTCAAGGAGCATCACAGAACGTTCCCAAAACTGGGTTTCCCACATAGCTTGACTTCAGCCCAATGTGTTATCACAAAACTCGTTCAGAGGACCTTAAAATCCAATTTGTTTGATTACTGGGTATTTGGGTTTGTTGGTTCTTTTTCTGGAAGGGAAGGCGAGTGAGGGAACAATGTGGCCTCCTGGTAGCTGCTCCTTTAAGAAGAGGAGCAAAGAGCAGATGGCCCAGGTGGAGGGGGAAGTCAAAGGTCTCCTATGTACTCAGGACAGCAACAGGAGGAGAGTCAGCAGCTGCAGAGCCCTGCAAAGAGGTAGAGTTGGGTGGGGTGGCAGTACTGATTGGAATTATTTGAAGAGGGGAAGAATTGTTTGGGATATAACTGATCTGTTGGAGGCACAGAGATGATTTTCAGGTGGGAGCAAAGTTTTGCCAATGGAAATTCAATATGCATGGCCAAGGGGCTTGGGAACAGAGAGGGTACTGCAGTGCAGGTGTCTTCTAGCTGAGCTAACAGGCTGAGTCTTCAGTTGAGTTAGGTGTTGTGAAAATATTCCATCTCTGTCCTCAGAGACTTTTTCAGCTCTTGACCTTTTTGCCTTAACATAAGACCTAATCTTGCCAACGCTGAAGCTTGCATGTAGTTTTGCTTATATAGAATCATAGAACTGGAAGGGACCTCAAAAGATCATCTAGTCCAGTCCCCTGCACTCATGGCAGGACTAAGTATTATCTAGACCATCCCTGACAGGTGTTTGCCCAACTTGCTCTTAATCTCCAATGATGGAGATTCCACAACATCCATAGGCAATTTATTCCAGGGCTTAACCACCCTGACTGTTAGAAAGTTTTTCCTAACGTCCAACCTAAACCTCCCTTGCTGCAATTTAAGCCCATTGCTTCTTGTCCTATCCTCAGAGGTTAACGAGAACAATTTTTCACCCTCCTCCTTGTAACAACCTTTTGCGTACTTGAAAACTGTTACCAGGTCCCCGCTCAGTCTCCTCTTCTCCAAACTAAACAAACCCAATTTTTCAATCTTCCCTCATAGGTCATGTTTTCTAGACCTTTAATCATTTTTGTTGCTCTTCTCTGGACTTCCTCCAATTTGTCCACATCCTTCCTGAAATGCGGCGCCCAGAACTGGACACAATGCTCCAGCTGAGGCCTAATCAGCACAGAGTAGAGCGGAAGAATTACTTCTTGTGTTTTGCTTACAACACCCCTGCTAATACATCCCAGAATGACGTTGGCTTTTTTTGCAACGTTACACTATTGACTCATATTTAGCTTGTGGTCCACAATGACCCCAGATCCCTTTCTGCAGTACTCCCTCCGAGGCAGTCATTTCCCATTTTGTGTGCGCGCAACTGATTGTTCCTTCCTAAGTGGAGTACACCTCTACCTCGATATAACGCTGTCCGCGGGAGCCAAAAAAAAAAATCTTACCGCATTATAGGTGAAACCGCGTTATATCGAACTTGCTTTGATCCGCCAGAGTGCACAGCCCCGCCCCCCCGCCGGAGCACTGCTTTACCGTGTTATATCAGAATTCGTGTTATATCGGGTTGCGTTATATCGGGGTAGAGGTGTACTTTTCTTTTTGTCCTTATTGAATTTCATCTTAGTTACTTCAGACCATTTCTCCAGTTTGTCCAGATCACTTTGAATTATAATCCTGTAATCACGGATGGGGTTTCCAAAGCCTTGGTATGAGTATTGCCATCGGAGTCAACAAGACTTCTATCATTCGCTTCAGCGGGAACAGAATTAAACCAATGTCGAACACTTCGGAACATCTCCATCCTTTGTGTTCAAGTGTTTGTAGGACAAGGCCTTTGGACTGTAAGCTCCGAGACAGGGACTTTTGTGGGAGGACGTGTGTGCGATGTACCATGCAAATTTACAGCACTGTATAAATGTTTGATATAAATAAATAAACAAACATACTTTAACACCCCAAATTCTGGTCTAGAAAAGTCAAACATCTCACTTCAAAAGCTATCTGCCAACCCACATACAATTCCTTCTGTGTCCCACACTGCACAGATCTCCGACCTGAGGGACACACACGGTAGCATCCAATTTTTACCAAGTGCTGCCAGTGTCCTCAAACCTGCACAAGACACGGTCCCCTGTCCAAGGGGGATTTAGCCAAGAGATTTTTCAAGCACATTCATTGGAATAAGCAGCTAGGGACTTCACTACATTTCTTCTCTTCCAGGAAAAGACCTCCATACAGCCCCGAGCCCACCCCATCTGCAGCAGGTCTATCGTGAAGACATGACAGTGTGTGTCTTGGAATCTGCAGGGCACACTCAAGCACAGAACTTTGTTTGGACACAGAAAAGTACCTGTAAACATTGCACAAAAATAGGGGCTGCAGGCTGCTAGGACAACGCGATGGGCTTCCATCTCAATGGCTTCGGCAACAATCACCACGTCACAGAGGAGCCGCTTGCTGGAAAATACCAGAGAAGACAACATGGTTTCAGAACATCTGGCCATGCAAAGGGACCTCTGGAAATACCCTTGGGAAAAATGAGCAGAGTTCCTACGTCACAAACAAGTGACCTGAATCATCCAGCAAGACCTGACAACTGCTGGAGTGTCAGTGGAAGGTTGAAACACAAAGAAACAACCAGCCTGTGTCAACTTTTCTTTATGGAGCATAATCCTACTCCCATCCAAAGCTGCAGAGATCCCTGCCTGAAATAGAACTGGACACATTCTGTTCCACAAAAGGAAGGATTTGGGAGGCTGGCCACAGGGTTCTGAACCCCAAAGTTCAGATTGCCTCCATCTCCCCTCATAGAATGGCCTAGGAAAGGGACAAAGGAGCCGCCTAGCAGCTCTACCACTACATCAATCTGCCACCCACTTTTCCCCATAAAGCAAGGACGTAGCACCAGTAGGGGATGCTGCAGCTTTAATCTCTTCACAGCCTTGGGAGGGAGGTGGGATAAAAAGGGAGAGAGTTCCTTTCTTTCCCACATGACACAACAGGGCTGGTAGAAAGAGAAGGTTTGATGCTACAGCACATGAACAACCAAGCGTGTTCCTCAGGTCTGAATAGCACACAAAGGGTTCCTCATGTCATTCTCACAAGCATCACCACAAAGTGCACTCATTCACTGGAGTCTGCTATTCACCTTGATGACTGAGTTTAACGCACAAGTCAGCATGGGGCTGGGAGTCCAAAAACTTCCAAGTTCTAGCCCCAGTTCTGCCACTCACTCGCTGCGTGGCTTTGGGTAAGTTTTTCATGAATCCGTGCCCATTTTTATCTCCATCACAGTTCTCTCCTTTGAGGATTTGTTAATTGATGTTTGTATATTGTAAGTGCTCAGTATTAACATAAAATACCTGGTCCCTACTGGAGCATCTAAACGCAGAATAAGGGTGCTCATTGAAGGGGTCACACTAGGAAAAAAGATCGGTCTACAAATCCAAATGTCACTTTCTCTTCTATACAGCTTATTGCGCTTTTGCTTTAGAAAATCCCATATCAAACAAAAAACACACTTAGCCTTCTAACAGACTAGGTATGTCCCCGGCATTGTGATACCTAATAAAACGACTCCCAAAACACTGAAGATTGAGCTGGAAACATGCAGGAAAGACAACACCTAGAAACAGATAAGAGACTGCGTGTTCCATATTTATGCCAGCTTTGATGGAATGGTGATGGTAAAGGGAGCTTTTGTGTGAGCAATACACAATGCAGGCTTTGGAGATCATTCACTTCAGTCTATCAGGAAGGAACCCAGTTTAGTCCCTCTCTGGGATCCTATCATCTAAAAAGTGCATTTCATGCAAATGAGATTTCCATTTCCATTTAGAAGATGAATGTGCCAAGCAACTAACCCGTAGCAAATAGGTTAGAGGTCTCACTACCCCTCAGAGAGTTTAAATCTAGACTTTCTGTAAGGGATTATTAGATAAATAGGAATTAAATCACTGTTATTCAAGGTAACCATTTCCACAGGCTGTCTGACAGTATTACTGAGTGCTGGTTCAAAGCAGTGCACCATACAAACATCTGGCTTGCAGACTCCAAAACAGCAGCAAGAGCGGAGAGAAAGCAGTGCTAAGGAGCATGCAAAGATGCAGTCTGAAAAGTAGGTGCTTAAGGGCAAATCTAACCTTCTACAGTCAGCTGAGTAACATACAGGATCTTGCAAAACATGGAACCCAAGAGAGCAGCACTGCTAGGGCCTCCAGCGCATGTCAATTAAAGGAATACAAAACTGGATTTTCAACATAACCAGCCTGGTGCTCTGCTGCACAAGCACCTGCATTCAGGTCTCCTGATCCCTGTGTCAGCAGAGGGAGACTAAAAAGGAAACGCACTCAGCATCACAGAATTGAGAGACGGGAAGGATACCTCATATACATATATATTTTTATAACAGAGAAATCTGGAGATATACCTATCTCATAGAACTAGAAGGGACCCTGAAAGGTCATCGAGTCCCTGCCTTCACTAGCAGGACCAAGTGCTGATTTTGCCCCAGATCCCTAAGTGGCCCCCTCAAGGATTGAACTCTCAACCCTGGGTTTAGCAGGCCAATGCTCAAACCACTGAGCTATCCCCTAGCCCAAGCATAGAGGTATCTGCCACAGAGGGAGAGGATTCCAGTCCTTCTCCTTATTGGAGAATGTGTATTTTAGAAGTGTCAACCTATTCAACCCCACAAAGGGAGGGGCAGAGGGGAGGGAAGAGAGAGAGAGAGAGTGTGTGTGTTACACATTTTTCACATTAAATAAATAAAACAGAATAATAGTGTCACAAACCAAAGATACCGTTTGGCAGGCTAAGGACTCAAGTAAGTCGCATATAAATGAAAGTCAAATGCTCACTGAATTTCAACCTGCTTCAAGGGAAGATGGCAGACTCCAGAAACAAGCTGAATGTCATCCGCTGCCACTAAATGGCTGACACACCTATAAGTATCTTTTAAAGAACTAGATTTTTTTTTTTTTTTTTAAAGTCCATTTAAAGTAACAATTCTCCTCTCCCCCACACATACACACACTTGATCGAAGATGTGCTGGAGTTCTTTGAGCAGTGTGAAGTTTTTAAATTGGCTTGTGGGTGGTGTGATTTTTTTTTTTTTTTACTTTGCAATGCAAAGCTGAGATTGAGTGACAGTGAGTCAAAGAGAATGAGAATTCTACTTTAGCAATCCTTGCTCTGTAATTACGTGTAGGTGTCCTCGTATCTGTAATGTTCTATTATTGGTCTTCAAGCCGTTTGCTCTGTTGAAAATATAGTTTGTGTGCGGATTTGCTGTAAGTAGCAGGAAACTTTAAACCAATTATTGTTTGTAAATGGCAGATATGGCTCTGAAAATGTTTTTTGAGACACAGCTGGCTTCTTTTTGACAAAGAGGTAGACAGGTGTGTGGGTGGGAATAGCAGTGCTCTATAGTGTCTACACTTTGGCTGCCTCTTCCTACTGTTTCGCTAACACCCTCCTTTTGTGCTGAAGCAAATACACAGAATATTATTTTTTAAAGTGCCCCAAATGACCTTCTGTTCTGATCAGCATGTGTCTGATAAACCAAAGATGATGCATGTTACGTGGAAAAAGTACCTCCGTAATTCATTCATGACCTTGAATGCCTTTCCCATGTGAGAAGGATTGACTGTTACCGTGCGCTGGTCCTTCTCCTTATCTTCAGCTTCATCAGGTGACTGGGAACTCTGTTTGATGCTGAAAATGAGGATAAGAGGGAAAGGAAAGTTTATGCTTTTTCAGTGTTGTTGAATCAAGCATAATTGAATTTAAAGATAGCAATAATTTGTGTTACTATAGCAAGCTCTGTCCTGAAGGATCCCCAATGCTTTACAGATTATGGCCCAGCTCCTGCAAACACTTGCGCATGCAAGTAGTACGAACAGGACAACTCACATGTGTAGAGTCACAGACACTCATCCTTGTTTCTAGGATCAGTGTCCGTATACAGAAAGGATCGCTGAAATGCAGCTACCACTGGTTGGTTAGATGGCCGCAGCCAACCAGACAAGAGTGGGAAGGGGAAGAAATGTGAGCCAAGCACATGAGGACAAATTCAAGTCTAAGGATACATTTAAACTTCAAGCGGGGGGTGTGATTCCCCGCTTGAGGAGATATGCCCACACTAGCTCTGACCAAGCTAGTGCACTAAAAATAGAGTGTAGTTGCAGCAGTACAAGTGGCAAGAAAGGCTAGCTGCCATGAGTACATGCCTATAGTCTCGGACGAAAACATGCTTCGGGTGGCTAGCCCCTTGCGCTGCCCACACCCGCATGACTACGCTGTCTTTTTAGCATGCTAGCTCAAATAGAGCAAGTGCAGGTATGTTGAGTTGGGAATCAACCCCCAGCTCGAAGTGTGGACATACCCTGAGGGTGTGCTTTCACAGCCCGATTAAGCTGAGTTACCACTCACGTGCTAAACCGAACACAACACATGTCCACAAAAATCTCTAACTCGAGTTAAGTGCTGCTTAAAGGTCGAGCTAGCTGGCCCGTCGGAGGCTGGGGAGCGTGGCTTGAAGCTCGAGTGATGCTGGTGCTCGAGCTGGTAATTCAGTGGGGCGGCAACAGCTAATCCAAATCATTCTGTAACTCCAGGGTTGCTTTGCAGCGTGGCTGCTCTCATGAGAGCTGGGCTAGCTCACATGCAGTAATGAGGCTTACCACCTGTCCAGGTTTTCCCAGGATCATCGCTTTTTGAGGCAGCTGTCCCAGGAAATCTGTAAGTCTTCCCAGGATATTAAAACTCCCAAGTTATGGGTTTTTAAACAGCTGTATAATAATACACCACTCTGAGCCTGCTCAGAGACGGGGGCCACACCTGCGCTACAGACAGATGGCACAGCGCACCAATGAGGGGTGGCTCCAGGGGCAGACTCACATGGCTGAGCGAGTGACGGTGGCCGCAGCAGGAAGCCTGGGGTGCTGCAGGGTCGGCCTGCCCCTGGGCCGGCCTGCCTCTGCCGACCAGCAACAGGAGCTGGAGCTTGGGAGCCCAGCTTGTGGGGAAGCGAGGGGCTTGGCTTTGGGACCCACGTGTCCCTCCCCCAGCGCTGGGTGGCAGGGGCAGACCCTGCAGGCTTGTCCTGTGCCCTGGCATAATGGTGGGGATCTCTGGCATTAAGTAATAGGTATGTCCTGGGTTTGTGCATCTCAGAGGTGGCATCCCTAGCAATAACACAAGTGTACTAACTCCAGCTAACTACTACAGCGAAGACAAGCCCTGACAGGCTCCGATTCACCAAAGCACTTGATCTTAAAGTTAAGCAGGTGCTTAACTGCCTTGCTGCATAGGTATAGACTTAAGCACAAGCTGGCCAGCGTCCACTCAGAGAGCAGGATTGTGGTTTTTCCCTCTCTCATCTGAAAGACACACGCTTACAGTAGATTGCATGGAATGCACTCTACAGCGATAAGCCAGAAAATGGGAATCAAAATTATTTGTACAACGTCTACTGTATTAGTTTAGAGGCCACACCTCATTCTGTGTTAAGTTTAGAAAACAGGGTGTAGTGCAGGTGAGGCATAAAGGAGGGATTATTAAACCAGAACCTCCTTTCAGGACAGCAAGCTATCCAAGCAGCAGCAGATTAGCCCAAGGTGTTCTGTATAACAAGGATCACCCTAATCTGGAAGTTTAAGGCACATCAGGGTCCTCATTACCTTGTTCAGAGCGTTGCCTCTTCTGTGCAAGACTGACATAAGGTCAACACCAGCCTCTATGATTTAGACATGTGTAAAATTACTGAGTTCAATGTTTCTAGTATTGAAAAAAAAATAGAATGAGAGACTGTCACTATTTAAATCCATAGCCTTTTCTCCACGCTGTTCAGCAGCCAGACCTTCCCCTCCAATACATGAAACCCAATAATGAAGAACCCAAAAGTGCAACTGATTTAACTGATTTTCACTTCCAAAGCTGGGATAAATGTAGGAAGTAAATGGACCCCACCGGGGTTCATAGCAAAACTCCCATTGACATTACCAGGGCCTGGATTTAACTCAGAACAGTACAAGTGGATTTTTAACATTAACATTGTTAATATTTTAAGGTGATAATATTGCTAAAAACATTGATTTGCTTACAACACTTCCGTAATGTGGATAGTGTCACTATCGTAAATAGACACTGTCCATAAAAAACCAATTGTCTGATTTATTTTAAAAAAGCCTATTATTGTTACAAGTAATCTCCAAGATTATTACTACTGAATAATTATAGGGAAAAATATTTTTCCGTTTCTAGTTTGCTTACTTTATGCATTTAACAGCACTCTGCATAAAATCAATTCCACTGTTTCGCCTGTGCCAGCTAATTTCTCTTTATGTCCGTCTGGGATTTACACACAACCACATGAGAGAAAGCGCCTATATTTAAACACACAACTGGGATGGGACATTCTAGAGCAGCCAGAGTACTTGAAATGTTTCTAAAACATCAAATTGTCAGAAGAAAGCTTCGATTGTCAATCTTGTACCTATATTACCTGCAAAAGTCCTCTGAATGAGGTTAGAGGGGGGGAAAATATGTCTCCCCTCCTCCTCCAGTTTGTTTACTTAGTTCATTTGACAGCACGAGGCTAGATAGAGGTCACTGACTATACACCCTACCCCAGGCCCTGAAAAAGGGCATTTAGCAGCAGCAGAGCTGAGAGTGAAACTGAAAACGAACAGGCTGCAAGCACATGCATAGATGCACACAGAGAAAGGAGCAGGACTCAGAGCAGTAGGGTGGCTTAGTGGCATTGCTTGTGAGTGTGCCCAAAGACCCTTCTTATAGTATTGCCAAGTCCAAGCATTCAAAATTCCTGAGACTGGTTTAAAAAATCATGAGATTTTAAAACTACTACATTCAGGTTCTTTTTATTTGCCTTCTGGTACTGGAGCCTTTAAATTTCACATTTTCAAGCTTTTCTCCACCCCCATGAGAGCTAGCAGCTGGAGGGAAGGAGGGGGCGAGGTTATTTAACATGAAAGCTGATATTCTCATATAATTAACTGACTCCAGGAGTTGGGGCTTTAAGAAAGCCACCCAATATCCTGAGGCTCACCATAAAATCGAGAGAGTTAGCTGAAAAATTTACTGTTGCCAACATGTTTAATAATTTTTTTAAAATCAAGACATCCCATTTAAAGGGTTCTCTCTCTAAGATGAATTTTTTTTTAACAAGTCAGTTTTTAAAGAAGATTCAAGTTGACAAGAGCCTTTAACACATCTGTGAAAATGACAAGATTTCCAGTTGATCTTATTCTTTAACATAGTGAGGAGGCTTAGCTATGGAATGAAGATTTCTGATGAACATTTAAGGATCATGTGTGAACTAAAGTGCATGTGGTCGTGTGCAACACGTCAAAAAGTACGCAAGATCGGCAGCCAAGGATTCCCCTGGTTTAGACAAATCCCCAAGAGGCATAAAGCCAATGTAGCCAACTCTATGCCACCTGCATCCTAGCTACCCTTAGCCAATAGAGCCGTCCCTAGAGGTTTTTAGCCAGCTCTAAATTCCACTTGGTGCCACATTGTTTCCCATCTCAGGGGAAGGAGAGCTTGATCACAACCCCTCTTCGATTTGAGGGGCTGCTGCCTGCTATTCTACATATTTTCCCAGCCTCTCTGCAGCTCTACCCCCCAAGCAGCCTCCAATTTTTGAAGACTCCTCTTCTGTGAGCAGCCTCAGTTCGTACCTCCAGTGCCACTCAGCATTTTCCCAAGCAGAAGCAGTCCTGACCTCAGAGTTTCCCCAAACAGCAGCAGTGAAATTAATTGAAGATGCTGCTCCGGTCCAAGCAGCAACAGGTACACTAGCAAGGTCTATTTGCAGGCTCAGATGAGATCATGGCATTGCTTCACCTTTGCAACCAGATTGGCTCACACATCATATTTCAACTACCAAACAAAAAACCACACCCAACTTTGATTTCTGCAGAAATCAGCCTCAGCCCCTTCCTCTCCTCTCCATTAAGTAAAATTCCCCAATTACCAATGGGATTTTCAAGCCATACTCTATTAAATGTGGTCCACTATAACACAGAAAACGCTGATCCTCTACCCTACCCATAAATACCCAAATAACATGGCCCTTTTCCCTCTCAATAGCTTCTTACTTGTCGACCAGCAGCAACAATAACGAGGCCAAAACCTGCATTCCTCTCACACCCAAAACTCCCAGCAAATTCAATGGAGGCGGCCACGGGTGTATACAGAATGCAGAATCAAGGCCATCAACTCTTCTGGACAGAGTTTGATCATCTAGGGCAAGGCAGATGCAATACATTCCAGCAGGAACAGCATGCATATTTACCAGCAGAGTAGGGGATGGGGTGGGATAAAGCTTTTCCTGGCATAACTTTGGAACAGCTGCTCTAGCCACAAGCTAGTAATGCAGCTCATCCGGTGTGAGCCCCAATAAAACTTTATCACGCTTCTAACCAATCACAAGAAAGGTATTAAAGATAAATTTTACAAATCTCAGAACTTTACCAGTGCTGTGTGTGCGCATCTGACTATAGAACTGGACTGCGTTAGTTACCAGCAGTAACTACATCAGATGGTCTCTGTAGGCAAAAGGAAGGAAAATCAAAAGTACTGCAAATACACAAACTTCCTAAGAGCTAAACTGTCCCCTTGGCACACACACGAGGCTGAAAAACACAAAGGGTGAAATCCTGCTCCTGTTGAAGTTGATAGGAGTTTTGCAATGGACTTCACTCCATGAGTTTGGACTTCCAAAGTTTTCAGCTGATTCTTCCTTAGAGGGGGGAAGGGAATGTTTCCACATGCACATTCCACAGAATGGTCAAGAGGTTCAGCCCACTGAACCACTCAGCTTCCCAAGGTTCATGCAGACACTAGGGGATATGGCCCTGGTTTCTATGCACGAGCAGCTGCTGTACTGCGTCCTGCTCCTCCACGCAGGATCTGCAACAGAACAGCTCCAGCAGGGATCAAGAAGCCACCGTGTCCCTGTTAGATGCTGCTGCTGGCAAAACAACCCCACCCACAGAAGGGGATTTTACGAAGCGGAGGTAGAGAGCAGTCAGTCAATGATGGGACAAGGAATCCCCATACATCTCCTGGAGAGGGAGAAAAGAATGATGCCACTGAAAGAAGTTGGGAACCTGCACGGCCTCTGATCTGCCATCTCCCTAACCACAGAGGGATTTCCATGGCGTCAGGGAAGGCACCATACAATCATCTTCTTCAGCTGAGACTGATGAATAGTGTTTCTGCTACGGCTGCCAAGAATTCCATGAAGAACTGCCCTCCTTCAAAATGGCTGCCATGCCCCATTGTTCTCAATGAGACTGAAGCTAAAATCGCCTACTTTCAAACAGCAGTGGAGCCAAGCTGCCCTCAGGGAAAATGGTGGCCCTGAACACACAGGTGGCCAGCAGGCCTACAGACACTTATGTTCTCATCATAATTTTATGGTTGTGGCACAATGTTACTACAGAGGGCAGAGTTAAGGTTGTTTGGGACCTTAACTGTGCATTTCCATTCCTTGACAGGTCAGCTTTCTTACAAATTAATCTTAACTCTGAATTTCTTGGATTTGTAGTGCCTATTTATGGGATAATTACAGCATCCTTGTAATGATTTTTACCCATAAGTTGCTGATAGGCACTCAGCCTTTACTCCAATTAATGTAGCTTGATCCGGGAACTAAACAGATATTTAAAATTGCAGTCACCTGACTTATAAAACTAAAAAAGAATCTGTTTATCAAGATAGAACTGCTATCCATATTGACAGAGCTGTCTTCCTTATTTTTAATTTGAGACGAAAGGAAGTTTTTTATTAGGATAAATAGATGATCTAGCCAAAAAATAAGTTTTTTTGGACTTTAATTTTAACTGAAGGAAACAAAACAAGTAGAAAATAAAAAGAGCAGCAATATTTTACATCTAGAATGAGTGGCAAGAAATACATGGAAGCAAATATATTTATTATTATACCTAATATTTCCACCCCAGAGACATGCTAACACCCACTCTACTATCAGATGTCAATGCTACAGTACATATAGAAGAGATTGATGTAGCTAGCTATGAGAGAGAGAGAGAGGAAAAAAACACGAATGCAAGAGCGAGCGAGCACTAGCTAATGTTTATTTTTGTAAGGCCACATGTAAATAAAATAATTTTAAAGACTATGGGCTAGGATTGTCAAAGGAGCTTAGAGGAATTAACTTGCCAAATATTCCCAGTACTCAATAGGAGTTTCCACCTAACTCACTTTGGCTTCTTTGAAAATGCCAGCCTTGATTTTTTTGGGAAGGTGGGGTGGGGGGATTTTGCAGAGGATCTGAAAATAATGAAATAGAACTGGCTAGTTCTGCTCCTCTCCCCCATTTAAAAAATAAATCAATATAAGGAAAGGATTTTTTGGTTTTGAGGTAATATTTCCCCTATTTTGTTAAGGCATTTTTGGCATTGCCTATTACGACGAAATGGATACACAAAATTTGGTAACGTGCAATTGGAGTATACTGCAGATATGAGCACTAGAACCCAAGAAAACATTATTTTGAGGAAAGTGAACTTGATAAAAATCACAAAGATAAAGAGTTCCACAACATAGGATAACAAATTTAACCCTAATTAAGAGAATTATTCAAATTCAACACCAATATCAGTTGCTTTGTGATGCAAATATTAAACTTCTCAAAAAAATACTAGGCAGACGTCACCATATTTATGCAAAATCATCCAAAACCATTATTTTAAATTACAATATTGGAAAATTGAGGTTTTCAATAATTCTTCTGTTTTTGTTTTTTGGTTGAACGATAAAATGTGTCTAATTTCATCAGAGATAAAGCACACACATTTTTGATCATACAGCTGTGTAGTTTTGCCAGACAAAGAATGGCCATACCACGACTGACAAAAAGAACTGTGATTTCAAAGTAAGCAATTTAGATTGCCACACATGACTGGCTTAGACAAAATTACCCGCTCTGCAAACATTTAGGCACATGAGAAACTTTACACATGCAAGCAGCCCCACTGAACAGCTCACAAGTGTAAACGTTTCTCAAAAATACAAGTGTTGGCAGGTTTAGGACCTACATATGACATGACCTGAGCTGACCTGATAATAAAGTACTTTTTTTTAAATTTGACTGAGTGGGAGAGAAATTAAAATCCAGAGAAGAAAGTTAAAGTAGGTCAAACTTGAGGCCTAAACTATCTTTATGCAAGTTTATAAAATGTTCCCATCAAAATTCTAAGCAAAATATGTACAAATATTAAAACAAAGCCACCGCAAAAAACACACACAGATAAAGTACTTGACAGAGTTCTTTTTAAAGAGCTATTCATTCCACTATTCAGTGTGTAGGATGTAGCTTTTGTGGGGTTCAACAAGACATGCACTTATAGAAGGTGAGAACCTAACATCTCTCAACTGTCTCTTCAGAGGGGACATAAATCCAAGATCCTCACAGCCTGGGTTCATTGAAAAGCCTTCCCTCCCTACCCTGAGAGCAATAGTGTGGTAAGCCATAGTTTGGATAATCATATTCAAACCAACAAAATCCCCCAGAAGTTTCAGTGGGATTTTTCACTTTCAAAGACTGAGGGGATATGGAGATTGAGATACTTTTCATTCCCTCAGAACAATCAGTTTAAAACAAAATTGAGCCAAACTGGTTACTATAGGGACATGTATGTTTGTACAGTGCCCAGAATGATCAGGCCCAGTCCATATTTGGGCTTTTGGGCACTACCATAATAGAAGCAATTAACAAGGAGGATAATGAATTGCCACTCTCCATTGGTATGAGCACATGGCCTCAGCTTCCTCTCCTGTCAACTCTCAGACACTAGCTTCACTTTAAAAGCGGCAAGAATTGGACACAAGTCATATGGGCAAGTATCTAAAATACCTCAGATTTAAATATACTAATGATTAATCTCCACAGCTGGCCATTTAAATGAACACTAGATCTATTCTAGAATATATTTAACTGCAAGAGAGATCACAGGCTGACAGTTTTGTTTTGAACATTAAATATACAAACAACTATTGAGACTCTTGATTATCTAAGGATAGAATCCCGCCCCTTGCTACTTGGACAAAATTCCCTTTGGCTGCAATGAGAATTTTGCTCAAGTAAGGAATGCAGCCAGGTTTCGTTTTAGGTACAGTATGTTGGAGAAGCAAAGTTTTCCTCACATCCCAAAAGGCAGCAGTTCCATCAATATTATTCAGTGAAAACTTTCCCCCTACACAAAGGTCACCAGCACAACTTGGAAAGCGAGCACTCTGCGGATTTTTAGCTTCTAGAAGTTTAAGTTTCTGGCTTCAGAAAGTGTCAGGGGCATTCAAAGAAGAACGCCTACATGGGGAATATAAAATATTTACCTCTTCTCTCGGGCATTCCCATGCAACAATCACAAGATGCAATCACATTATTTGCACTATGTTCGGTGGCCATTACGAGCTTAGCTTTTTCTTAGAAAACTACAGCAACCAAGATATCACAGACAAAAACAAGACAGGTTTCAGAGTAGCAGCCGTGTTAGTCTGTATCCGCAAAAAGACCAGGAGTACTTGTGGCACCTTTGTTAGTCTCTAAGGTGCCACAAGTACTCCTGTTCTTTTTTTTAAAAACAAGACTGCACAGGAAACAGTTAATGGCCCATCTACCCTATGAGCAGCTATATAGCTCGGTCCTGCTGTCTCCCTCTACCTGTCATAAAATACAGGTCGCTGGTTTTGGCTTACAAAGGATGTGTAAATATACTCTCAGTATATTTGCAAAATTCATAAATGTTTGTTTGTTAACTACAAAAAGTACTAAATGGGTGCCACTGCGTACAAGTCAAGATTTACAGAACTGAAATCAACTAACTGAAATTAAAGAGTGAGGCGAACACTAAATCAGAGTTTAAAATTTTACTGGTAGGCTGCACTACATCAACCCACATTAAATTTCTACACCTCACCGCCACATGTTCCTTAAATGCCAGTGTCAATAAGACAAAATGCATTCCGACATCTCAAAAAAAAAAAAATTATGGAAAGTTTTGCATGGAAATAAATTCCTATCACACTGAGCAGAAGTAACCTTCACCTATGACATTGCAATGTCTAGTAATTAGAAGATAAAACAGATATTTTGTGCAGGGGGTTAGGGAAAAAGGCCTTGCTGGAACAGGAGCCTGACATGCTTCAGAACTAAGGTGAATTTTCACAGGATCATTGAGAATCTGTTAGTCTTTAAGGTGCCACCGGACTCCTTGGTGTTTTTGTGGATACAGACCCACAGGGCTACCCCCAATCCTTGACAGTCCTTGACTTAATCACTGCTTCTTGCATGCCAATGAGTGCCACTGGCTAAGTGATCTGGTTCTTACAAGTCACACATCTCACATTCTTGCGGATAAGCTTATGCAACTATAAGTAAGCTTCATTTCAAGTTAAGTTAAAAGGCAGTTCCCATGAGAATGTCTCCTCTTAGACTTTTTTTTATTAATTATTATTATTATTATTAAAGCAGAGATTCTTGTATTGCACAGCTCCAAGGTCCACCAGTTCAGGCGCTCATACAGGGGGATTTTAAATCTGGAAAGCACACACACACTCTCCACTCAGAGATAGTTAACCTAGGACAATTTGTACGAGGAAGCGCCTGGGGGCGATGACTGTCTCAGTGAAACACAATGCAAAATCCTTCCTCACAAGGGAGAGCTTTGGAAATCCCCCCCCCAGCCCCCATGAAGAATGTTGAGCAGGGCTGTGCCACTTACAAAGAAGTGCCTGGCTACACTGCGTCTCCGGCGGGGCGCTTGGACTGCCCTGCCAGCCCCCATGCAAACACAAAGGCGTCTGCCCTGCCCAGCACAGCACATACCTTTCATCCTCCATTGTGCGCAGCCGGGCTGGAGCCTGAACTCTGCATGCACTCCAGTCCTCTCGCAATCCTGCGGCCGCTTGCAGCGAGCGGGCTGGGGATTAATCAGCGCCGGTGATTCAGCACGGCGGCCGCCGGACCCTTCAGAGCTGCTTCCTCTCACTTGCTCCTAAAGCAGCAGCTAATGCAGCAGCCACAGCGCTCCTTACCCAGAGCTCCCTGCAGCAGTTGCTACTGCTGCAGCAGCAGCCCCACTCCCTCCTCCTCCTCCTTCCCTCCCCCCTTCCCTCCAAGCTGGCTACTCGGTCTCCTGGCAACAGCAACTGCGGGAGCCGTGTTAAGTTTACACCTCTCCAGCTGCTGCATCTGCACAATGCATCCTCCAGTCTCTTGAGCACCAGCCAGGGATTTTGTCAAGGGGGAGAGAGAGACAGGGAATTCAGGGAAAGTCTCTGGCTTGCCACATTCCTGTACCCTCCAGCTGCAGGGAACCTATTTCCCCAAACACACACACACTTCAACAAGGTGCTAGTTACCCCCACTTCTGAGACCTTCGGCTGGGCAATGCCTAGGGTAGGACAAGCCATGCAAACAGGGATAATGGTCCCCCCCACTTCCCACTCAAATCTGCAGCTGTCCCTTTTAAAGGCTGTAATTCACACAGTAGAAATCATTGCAAATGTAAAAGAACCAATCCACAGATCATGGACCAGATCTGATTCCAATGGCTATTCAACTATTAACATTAATTGCTTTTGAGCCAATCCATGTCGGACACCTGACAGTGACATTCCTGCTTGAGGAGCAACTGTGTTATTCACGGATTTCTAGGCCAGAAGGGATCTTTGTGATCATCTAGTCTGATCTCCTGTACAGCACAGGCCACAGAACTTCCCCAAAATAATTCCTAGAGCAGCTCTTTTAGAAAAAAAATCCAGTCTTGATTTAAAAATCTCCAATGATGATGAATCCACCAAGACCCTTGGTAAATTGTTCCCATGGTTAATTACTCTCACTGAATTTAGATCTGTGACATCCGGAAGCAGATCTATATATGCTCTCTCTTTTATCATTCCCATCGCCTCAGAATCTGAACCCCTAGCCTCCAGGGGAGGAGACAGGTCAGGAGCATGACTAGTTATGGGCCCCATAACTACACAGATCCCTGGTATAAGAGCAGGAGGCAGCAGATGTGGATGCATTGTACCAGTGGTGCCCTTCCCCTGAGCTACAGGATTCCCTTACTCTACAACTCTCACCTGGTGCCCCCATTCACGCTCACTTTACAGGGAGCAGGGGCTTTGCCTCTAGCTTCTATTTTTATAAAAATACTGCAGAAAAGGCCCCAAACACTGCTGTAAAATGACTAAACTACAGTGATTTGGACTATTGTCAAATACTGTCACATTTGACTAAGGATGTTTCCTTTTTCAAATGCTTTTCCCAATGGTTTTCCCTATTGTTTCTCTTTTAAAAAAGAGCTCTGCCCTGTAGGTCCATCTTTGCCAAATACCCACCAACATGCCATCTGGGGTAAAATTAGGATGCATACACCAAAAATAACCTGCAACCCAACTGGACACTGACCTTGTAGTACTAAAGAGCACAGGAACCACTGTCAGTGTATTATATAAGCTTATTACAGTATATTTGGCTATAATGCAGAATACTGTATGATTTCTTAACAAAACAGACTAATGGGGTATTTAGCCCTCTCCTACAGATGTATAGTATGCATAATATACAAGGCCAACTGTAACCCACTCTTCGGTAGAGAAAATGCTTCTTCTGGACTTCAGGTGCAAGTCAGTTCATGCCCTGAAGCATGTGATTTAGTAACTCTTGCTAGGTTTACCCCCAGTTAATATAACTGCAGATGCTACGCCTCATTTTAATCATTTATTAATTTTATTAAGTTTTTTTCCTCCATCATACTCTCTGGCAGTTAGTTCCAGAAACTAATGTATAATTAGCACAGAGAAGTATTTACTTTCTTCATTGCTTTTTCATTTCATCTAATCTTCTTACACTATGGAAAGAGAGTTTTATATGGCACAGTGATGGCACTTACTATCTTCTAAACGGTCTCCTTTCTAAATGAAATAATCCTAGTATTTAAAATTTCTCATACAGTTGCATTATCCTTGCCCTTTTTGTCCCCCATCTTGGTTCCAGGTCTTAAAATGTGTTGGTAATGGCAAGTTAAAAGGCTCTGTAGAAGTGTAAATTAACAGAAGCTCTTTGCAAATATTAAACATCTAAACAAGGTTCTAGCATCCCCATTTTACAGCTGAGAAAACTTAGGACACATCAGTTAAATGACTTGGGTAAAGTCACACAAAGATGCAGCGTTCAGAATAGAATCAAGGTCTCCAACCATCCAGTCCTACAGTTTAAACGAGTTCAGCTGTCTCCCCATAGACAGAGAAAACAGAGCATAAAGCAGAGTTTCACACAGGATTCAGAAGAACACTGAGGATGTTTTCCCTTTGAAAATACCCTTTAAATGAGTGAAAAGATCCTCACCAAGACCCTAATGTACATTCCAAGTGCCCATTCAATCACGTACTCATGGCATATGGTATACAAGGTAGTGAAAGCATAAGAGTTCAAGGCACACGGCAAACACTAAAAGTAAATAATTTATTTAGAAACGGAGGGTCCAGGCCTGCTCCCATGGAAGTCAATGGCAAATGGCAAAACTGCCAACTGATTTCTAGACAAGCAAGAGCAGGCCCTGCCATTGGTGCCCAATGCCAACCCCCTGAGCAGCATATGTTTATCAAACAAAGCTATCATAACAAAACATCAGCCTTTCAGCCAAAGACCAACAGAACACCCCACCTCAACCGGCCTAGTACCTATGACTGAACGAAACCAACAACCCTTTAAATGCTCTGTTAAACAGGTATATTTAATACTGAACCTTGAATTCCCTCCAATGGGAATGGCTTCTCAGAGCAATGAAGTGTTAAATCCCAAACAGACACTACAGCTAATCAGTGGGTAGTAACTCCTGGGATGGGACAGAGGCAAGTTCTAGTAATCAGTGATGGTCTTTACAGCAGCCTTGCAAAATAGTCATGACCGTTTTACCCAAGGCACATAATTGCTTGCTTACCATTTACTGCAAGGACTGATGGTCATGAAAATGTGGATATTTTACTCTGCCAAAAAAGTTACTCAGGGTGAATGGAATTTTTCAGGGCTGATTTACAGTGTTCCTAGTAAAACTGGAACTGGGTGTGTAATACTGGTACCTTCCTACTTGGCATGTGTGGTTGTGTTTCCAAATCTGCATCTTGACAAATGGTCTGGTCTACTTTTTTTTTTTTTTTTTTTTAATTTAGAAAACACACATTTGGAGTCCATAATCCCAGTCTGTAAAAAAAACACAAAGCACACTAAACGCGGTTATTGAGCTGAACTGGGATCATAAACTCTTCAGGGCCGGGACCATCAGCTGAATGCAACTGCTGAAATGGGATGCCATGCCTCCATTTTTGGGTGCCCAACCTGAGACATCTTGGGCCTGGTTTTCAGAGGCTCTCTCACACAGTACAAATTGACTTCAAGAGAAGTAGGAGTGCTGAACACTTCTGAAAATATAGCCTAATTATTTCACTTTGGACACCCAGCACTTCCATCATTAAAAACCAAAGCCATTGGGGGGGGGGGGGAATTGTCCTGTGTCTTCACTCATTTTATGAGGTGCTTAGCACATCTTTGGCATCTGAAAAAATATTCAAACTTGACAGAACTCAAAGAATGCAGACAATCTTTGTCCTCTCTCCTCAGACAAACAAAAGTAAAATGATGACCAAAACATCTAACATATGAATATGACGATATCATAAGGCCCCAAATCATCTGAATGCTCGAGAGAAAGGTCTGGGAAGGGCTCAAGATAAGGATTTTTTCAGATCAGCCAATTAACGGTTTTGGCAGCAAAAGCACAGGAGGTAGAAACATTGGGATCACCTTTGTTTTAAGCTTTTGCCTTCCATAATACATTGTCTTCACCAAAGCCTCTCTCAATGTGCCAGTATTCTTTCTGCACAAGCAACTAACGTGAGGCTCAAGCACTGGGCCCCAGACTGAGATGCAAAAGAATCTTTTAATGTAATGTTTAAAAAAATAAACTGTGACTGTTGCCCTCTAGTGGTGGATGTATATTTTTACACTAATCCTGTTTTCCACTAGTTCACAAAGCCACACTTGTTTAAAAAATAATATTTTTCTAGTATCGGGGGGTAGCAGTGTTAGTCTGTATCCACAAAAACAACAAGGAGTCCGGTGGCACCTTAAAGACTGCATCTGAAGAAGTGAGGTTTTTTACCCACGAAAGCTTATGCCCAAATAAATCTGTTAGTCTTTAAGGTGCCACCGGACTCGTTGTTTTTGAACATTTTTCTAGTCTGTGGCATGCAGGAACATTCCTTTATTTTTAATTTTAAATGATCCATGACTTATGCTGATCATTCCCCCTTACATTTAGGATTTAAAGATAACAAGTGGCCAAGATTACAACCTAGCTATGAATTTTGGGTGAGGTAATAGCTTGTATTGGACCATCTTCTGTTGGTAAGAGAAACTTTGGAGCTACACAGATCTCTTCTTCAGGTTAGGAAATGCAATCAGCGTGACACAGCTAAATACAAAGTGGAACATATTGTTACGCATCAGGAGTTACCACATGTCCCAAGAGACCTGTCCTAACTTCAGGACCAGACTCCAAAGAGAAACTGCTGAGCTCCAGTTCATTTGCAAATTTGACACCATCAGATCAGGATTAAACAAAGACTGTGAATGGCTATCCAACTACAGAAGCAGTTTCTCCTCCCTTGGTGTTCACACCTCAACTGCTAGCAGAGCACCTCACCCTCCCTGACTGAACTAACCTCGTTATCTCCATACTGATTTATACCTGCCTCTGGAGATTTCCATTACTTGCATCTGAAGAAGTGAGGTTCTTACCCACGAAAGCCTATGCTCCCAATACTTCTGTTAGTCTTAAAGGTGCCACAGGACCCTCTGTTGCTTTTTACAGATTCAGACTAACACTGCTTCTGATACTTGACACTTGAATGAAGAATCCCATGCACTGCTACAGACTAGGGACCGAACGGCTATAGGCAGCAGTTCTGCAGAAAAGGACCTAGGGGTTACAGTGGACAAGAAGCTGGATGAGTCGACAGTGTGCCCTTGTTGCCAAGAAGGCTCATGGCATTTTGGGCTGTATAAGTAGGGGCATTGCCAGCAGATTGAGGGATGTGATCATTCCCCTCTGTTCGACAATGGTGAGGCCTCACCTGGAATACAGTGTCCAGTTTTGGGCCCCACACTACAAGAAGGATGTGGAAAAATTGGAAAGAGTCCAGCGGAGGGCAACAAAAATGATTAGGGGGCTGGAGCATGTGACTTATGAGGAGAGGCTGAGGGAACTGGGATTGTTTAGTCTGCAGAAGAGAAGAATGAGGGGGGGATTTGATAGCTGCTTTCAACTACCTGAAAGGGATCTAGACTGTTCTCAGTGGTACCAGATGACAGAACAAGGAGTAATGGTCTCAAGTTGCAGTGGGGGAGGTTTAGGTTGGATATTAGGAAAATCTTTTTCACTAGGAGGGTGGTGAAGGACTGGAATGGGTTAACCTAGGGAGGTGGTGGAATCTCCTTCCTTAGAGGTTTTTAAGGTCAGACTTGACAAAGCCCTGGCTGGGATGATTTAGTTGGGGATTGGTCCTGCTTTGAGCAGGGGGTTGGACTAGATGACCTCCTGAGGTCCCTTCCTACCCTGATACTCTATGCCTCTAAGTGGACAGAATCACAGGACAAGTTGACAACACACACACACGCACCACCAAGATATGTCAACACCTGAACAAAGGTAAAAGATTTCTCTATCTGGCAGACAGAGATAGGGGCCCAGGATCTTGTAAATGGTTAGAAGAAAAACAGAGAGGCAAATTACAGTACAACATTACAAACATTCTAATTTATTAACTGTAAACTATTTAAACATTTGTACATTTGCCTATTGACAAAAAAATCAAGTATTTCTATTTTATTTTCCAGTTAGGGAAGGGTGTGTGGTGTAGTGGCTAGGGCAGTCGTGGGATTCAGAACTCCAGGGTTCTAGTTCTAGGCACGTCACTGACTCTTTGCCAAGTCACTTAGGGGTAGATTTTCAATGGCACTGAGGTTGGAGTTAAGTACCATTTGAGTTTTTGAAAAGCTTTAATTCTTCCATTTCCACTCTCTGTAAAATGGGGAAACTACTTACACAATTCATAAGCATATTGCGAGGCTTAATATTTGTGTAGTTTAACTGACATAAGTGGTTCTATACAAGGGCAAATTACCACCCCCATTCCAAGCCAAATCTATTAGCCCTGTATGTCCTTTACCTCTCATTTCTTTTTAATTAAAATATATATTTTACCTCCAATTTTTTTTCTTTGCAGCAGTCCAGTAAACATGGTCACACTGCTTTGCCTAATATTCTCATAAGCATATTGTTTGTTTAATCACAAAGAGCGACTCAGAGAGCCTGTCTATTGACACCTAAATAACGGCTTGTCCCTCATGAACCAGCTTGATACCTCTTTGGACAGAATCATTGTTCAGTCTATAGACTCAGCTACACAAGTTTTAAGGAGACACTGCTAACTTCCACACACTTCTGTCTGCATTATTTTAACCCACTACTGTAATACACAATTTGGTATCGTTAGTACACAAGTTTAACTGAAAGATAAGGGGAAATGGACAGTTACCTGTATTTCTACTCCTTTGAGTGTATCAACTCACAGAATTCCAACTCTTGGGTCCCAAACCTGTATCATGGCACAGGTAGGAACACCCCCAGCTGTTACAGTTTGGTCCCCTGCAGCACTGACAGTTAAGAGGAGCCTCCCCAAATTTCCATTCCAAACAAATTTCTCAGCACCGTCTCAGTCAGCTCCCAAATGCACAGGAAACATGAGCTCCCCCAAAGCCACCAATTATATACACCCACAGTGTAATATTTCCAAAATTCACAAGGGCCATCTCAGTGCTGAATACAGCAGGCCTTTCAAATAACACACCACCTAAAATGGAAACCTCAGTCACTGAGGTGAGGTGGGTGGCTAAGTGAAAATCCTAGGCAATATCTTCAAAGAAGAAAGAGGCATTGCAAACAAAAATTTGATACTCTCTACCTCAATGCTGAAAATGAGCTGATTTGGCCCTCTGAAGCCAAAGCACAGCAGAAGGATTGTGACATAAATCTCACCCACATCCATCACACCCTGTTAGTGCATGACAGCTCTCAAATAACTGACACAAAATATGGCAGACGTACCTAAAAAGGCAGGACAACAACTAGCTAAGCACTATCGTCCACTCTAGACTCCTTCCACCTGGGATTGAGACGAAGAAACAGTTTGAACAGGATACGTAGGCATGAGAATATTGTAGGGGCTATACCATTGTCACCTACAGTAGGAATCTTAACAGAATTCACAGCACCACCTTATCCATGTAATCCAATATAAGGGGAATTAGTCATACTGTTGTATCAACCAGGCCAGGTACTAAACTTCAACAGGACTTTATTTTTACAGTGGAAACCTCTTTACCAAGCTGCTGCTGCACCTTCTGTAACTCTCACTCAGCCTTCTCAACTCCTCCCCCCCCCCCTTCCTGTTTCCTGTCCTTTCAGACTCCCAACAGCCAGTACTCCCAGTTCTAATAATCACAAGCAGCATCTACACACCACATATACCACACAGTTCATTCATTCTGCAGACTAGGTACTTAGTAAACTGACTCTCAAGAAGACCTGAGTTCACAAACCTGGCATGACTCAAAAGAGTTTCCTTCAATTAAGGGTCTACACAGTCCTACATGAGTTAGTGCACAGCAAGCTGGGGTGTGACCATTCAGCACACTAGTCTACCACACACTAACCCGCCACATAGACCAAGCCCTTAGTCAGACTACGTCAATATTCCTTAAAACAGAGTGGTGAAGGCAATAGGACTGAATGTGTCAAACCCTGAAACCGCACATCACTTGAAGAGATGAGGATTGGCCTACAATAGTCTAGCGTTGTTGCCCAACAAAGTTGGATGCTAATAAACGAGAAACATGTAAGGTAGTCACACAGATATGATTGGGACAGTAGGATAGGAAATTTCACATTCCTCTAGAACTCTACCCAACCAGAAAGCAGTCAGTGAGGGTAGAGGTCTTACAAGTCACCATTGCTGACTAGAGTCCCAGTTAGAATAGCTTCCCAGTTACTCAGAAAGGCACACTAGCCTCCAGACAGTATTGACTTCCTGAGACCTGGTGAGAGCACCGCAGTAATCTCAGAACATACATAAACCATCTGGCCGTGTTCCTTTTCGGACCACCACCTGAGGAACCACCAGTAGTGTCAATGCATTGAGAGAACCCAGCCTTGGCACTCAGTGTTCTGAGGCAAGGGTACCTACTTGGCAAAGTGCCCACTTCTAAAATGCAAATTTGATAATAGGTGTCCCTATGCTAGTTGTGCGTGGTGATCAGAAGACCACCAAAGTAGGGACAGCAGAGCAATGAGTCACAGCTGCCTCTTTGTACAGCACACAATGGGCAGGTTGTCCACGCCCAGATAGTCTAGGTTCAACCATTAACACAACTGATGTAACAAGGAGAAGTGATAAAGGGTCTAACTCCCTCTACTACCAGTGCGCTGGGGTGGAGAGACACTTTGCCAAAGCAAACATACACTAGACCAGGGTTCTCAAACTGGGGGTCGGGACCCCTCGGGGGTCACAAGGTTCTTACGGGGGGGGGGGGGGGGGGGGGCGGGGGGGGCCGCCCGCGGGGGGGGGGGGGGGGGGGGGGGGTCATGAGCTGTCAGCCTCCACCCCAAGCCCCGCTTTGCCTCCAGCATGTATAATGGTGTTATAAATTAAAAATACTCTATATATTTAAGGAGGGGTCACACTCAGAGGCTATGTGAAAGGGGTACAAAAGTTTGAGAACCACTGCACTAGACCCCACAATCTGCATGGCATCAAGGTTGGTGATTCTCTGTGCAGGCTAATGCACTTGCTAACATCAGAGAGCCGGAGGGCTGACTACCCATGACACTGCTGCGGTAGACAGATGTACTGAAACCCAACACACCAGGGATGAAACACCTCCTCTGCCTGGCGCTGTTGCAAGGAATCTCCTCCTGTGATGCGTTATAGATTCATAGATTGCAAGGCTAAAAGGGATTGTTGTGATCTAGTCTCATCTCCTGCCTAACACAGGCCATAGGACTTCCCCGAACCAATTCTTGCTTGAACTAGAGCATATTTTTTTTTAGAAAAAATATATAGTAAGATTGAGGTGTTCATCCACTTCCCTTCCATTCCATTCTAGCACTCCATAGTGCTGATACACCGAAAGTGGAGAACTACACCAGTGAGGAAGCATGGACATGTTGGGGTGCTCCTTCCCTGGAAATGATACCCTAAGTATGAGGCACCTTTTCCTTAGCACCAAAGTGCCAAGAGTGGAGAACTAATGCACATGGGCACCCCTTCTTCCATGGCACAAAGGACAAGGAATCAATACAACAGTTCACCTCCCTTCAGAGTCACTGACTCTAGGGTAGAGTGGCCTGGGCTTCCCTATCTTGGCTCCAGGATGCCCCCTTTTGAGGTGCTGCTGATTTGCCAGGGAAGAGTCAATTTACCAGGACAACCCTCTTCATAAGTGCTGATGCTCTTATGGGGGAAGGTATTGACATACTCACATGCCTCCCCTTCATAGCACTGATGAATCAAGGCAGAGGCGTGTGCTGTAGGGCACTGCTGAGCCCAGTGAGAGGTATCAGTTAAATATATTGAAGCAGTAGCACTTACGCAAGGACAAGGTGCTGGCCCCAACCTCCATGATTGTCACTCAAATGCTTTTATAGACTCTGACCTTAATACCCTCTCCTGGCATTCAGACAGACAAGGCATGTAGCCCCCAATTCACTGAGATACTTAGGCACCTAAGGAGCAGTTACCTTGTGCAATAACTGAAGTTCTTTAAGATGTGTCCCCCTATAGGTGCTCGATGTCAAGTGTGCTCACACCCCTTGTGCCTTTAAATTGGAGACTTTTGGTAGCAGTGCCCATTCGGCCAGCATGGGCACTACATTTCCTCAGGCCCCGCTCCTAGGCTATACAGGGCTAGGCAGATGAACCGACCTCAGTTCTTTCTCTAATGCAAAGTCCCCACAGGAAACTCCGAAGCAGAGGAGAAGGAGGTGGGTAATGGAACACCCACAGAGAGATGCATCTCAAAGAACTCCAGTTACTGTCCAAGGTGAGTAACAGGTGGAACACTTCTCTGGACACATCACAGGCTAAGTCTTTTCCACTTGCAGAGTCAAGTGTATCTCATGAAATCTTTCCTACTGTTCAATAATATCGTTTGTACCTTCAGAGAACAAGTCGACTCTAGTCCCATGAGCCATCGAGGAGCCATGCTTTGAGATTAAGGATCTTCAGGTTGGGATGAAGAGTGCAGCTGGCATCCTGGGAAAGAAGATGAGGAATGGATGGGAAGTTGATCTCCTGACAGACAGCTAGATGAAATAGGTAAGGATACCATATCTGTCTGGGCCACATTGGGACTATCAATATAATTCTGGCTTTGTCACACTTAATCTTGTTGATTACCTTCGGAATCAGGGGCATTGAGGTGAAATGCATATAGAAAGTCTCTTGTCCATGGAACAAGGAAGGCGTCTCCCAAAGAGAGAGGACCCTGGGGTAACAGTATCTAGCAGGGGAAGGTCTTCCTCCCCCCAGGGGAAAAGGATCGAGAGAAAGCCCCCCCCTACATAATAAGTAAATAAAATAACTTGAGAAACAATAAAAAGAATGGCAGCTAGGCTAAGAGACTTCCAAAGTAAGGCACACTAACATTGCGTCTCAGACCCATGCTGTTGAGAAGGAGCGGAGGATGGTTCACCCACGCAGCCCTAAATAGGCTCAAAGCAGGGCATGAGGAAGCATAGGGAGCATGCACAAGCCCGAACAGGCACTACTACCAAAAATTTCCAATTAAAGGCGCAAAGGGTGTTAGCGCACCAGAAGTGGAGTGCCCATTGGGACACCACTCAAACAAGTCATCCAAGTTTTAGGCTCCACCACAAACCACAAAACTCCAGCTGAACTCCATTGGTGCCTAAACTCACCAGGTCCCTAAGTTTCTGCCTCTGGACATGCACCCTGCTGCCTCCCTCTAGGCATCCAGACACATATTCCACCTAAGCCCCAGACTGATCTACAAACCAGGGGAAGACTGGTGTTCATCTTCCTAAGGCATGTGAGGGGCCTAATCTAGTTGGCAAGCTTAGAGGCGGCCTTCAGGATCAGGTCCCATTCACAATTTCACCAGAGAAGGTGCTGGTGCCCACCTTATACCTTTTAGCCCAGTGGTTAGAGCACTCCACTGGGATGTGGGAGACCCAGGTTCAGTTCCCCCTCTCCAAGAGAAAAGGATTTCTCCAGCAGCAGCGAGAACTAAACCTGGGTCTCTAGAGCATTCATCCGGGATGTGAGACACCCAGGTTTAGTTCTCGCTGCTGCTGGAGAAATCCTTTTCTCTTGGAGAGGGGGAACTGAACCTGGGTCTCCCACATCCCAGTGGAGTGCTCTAACCACTGGGCTAAAAGGTATAAGGTGGGCACCAGCACCTTCTCTGGTGAAATTGTGAATGGGACCTGATCCAAAAGGTCACCTCAACCATGGGTATGTGTACCGCTGGGGGTATTCATAGGTCTTCCAGCGGGTACATCAACTCATCTAGATATTTGCCTACTTATACAACAGGCTACATAAAAAGCACTAGTGAAGTCAGTACAAATTAAAATTTCAAAGACAATGACTTGTTTATACTGCTCTATATACTATACACTGAAATGTAAGTACAATATGTATATTCCAATATAATTCTATAAAAAGTAAGCAATTTTTCAGTAATACTGTACTGACACTTTTGTATTTTTATGTCTGATTTTGTAAGCAAGTAGTTTTTAAGTGAGGTGAAACTTGGGAGTATGCAAGACAGACTCCTGAAAGGGGTACAGTAGTCTGGAAAACTTGAGAGCCACTTCTCTAATCAGTGGGCTAAAAGTTATAAGGTGGGCACAACCATCACCACGGCTACCTCTTCTGGCCATTGTGTGGCAGGCACCTAACTTATTCCCACAAGAATCTACTTAGGTACCTAAGCCACCTGGGGCAATAGTTTTCGCAGGGGGAACACTCCACAAACTTTGCGAGGTGCAGGCTCTGGCCGGGAGGCGCTTACCACAGGCAGCTCCCGGCCAGCAGCACAGCCGGGCTCAGGCAGGCTGCCTGCCTGCCGTGGCCCCATGCCGCTCCGGCCAGCTGCTGCTGGCATGTCTCTGCGCGCCCTTTGGGGGGAGGGGGACAGCAGGTCTCTGTGTGCTGCCCGTGCCCGCAAGCACCGTCCTCGCAGCTCCCATCGCCCAATTTCCGGCCAATGGGAGCTGAGAGGATGGTGCTGAGGGCGGGAGAAGCGCACAGAGCCACCTCCCCAAGCCAGGGGCACGCAGAGACATGCCAGCAGCAGCCGGCAGGCAGCCTGCCTGAGCACGCAGCCCCAAAAAGCCTGGCGGGCCAGACAAATGTTAGATGGGCTGGATCCAGCCCACGAGCCGTATTTTGCCCATCCCTGCTCCAAGCAACGGGTTCCCATTCATGGATTGCCAGCAGAGATAAGTGCCTCCCTACAGGCCACACTTAAGTCCTGTCCAGTTCACAGAAATAGGCATCTAAGAAACACCCGTCATGAGCATTTCCCATTGGCTAGCCTACCAGCTCTAATGGATCGTATTCTGAGGCACCTCTCTCCCCCGCATTCACTGTATAAGGAGCTTAGGTGCCTAACCCACGCTTTGGGGATCGCAATATTGTTTCTGTGATTTTACAGGTGCCGAAGTTAGGTGCTATGACACTGAACATCCGAACACGTAGGTCCCTTTATGGATCCAGGCCATAGCCTACAGAGTCTTCCGCTAACTTGAGTTACAACTCCAGAACTCCAGAGCCATTAAGCTTCAAGAATCTAGTGACAGATGGGCCCTGGATCAAGGAATCTTCCCTCCAAAAACACCCAAATGGATACCTCATCAGTTAAGTGGTAAGAGAGCATCATGAAACAGATGAAAACCAGGGGGGGAGGGGAAACAGGAACATGATTAAAAAATAAGAGACATACACCAAACCAGGTAGTTAAATACATTTTAAAAATCTGGCCTTAAGTGCCTAAAGATTCAGATGGGAGCCTGGTTGGATTTTCAGAAATGCTTAAGAACCCTAGGTACTTTTGAAAATCTCACTAGGCATCTATTAGCATTTTTAGGCACCTAAATACCTTTCTTCAGTCTAATGACCAAGGGCTAGATGTTTAAACAACTGCCCTCAGCCATGAAACGTGCTTCAAGAACAAAGTAACTGTCTTCGCCAATCACACATAGGAAACACTTCAGGGACAAAGCAATTCACAAACCAGCAATTGATTCTCCCCATTCTAGTACTTAACACAGACCCAAGGAACACTGCAATGCTTTAAAAGAATTCAGAGCTCAGACCTGAGACTGGGGCTCTGTACCAATTCAAAACCAGACGTAATTGGAATGACTGAAGGAGAAACCAATCAAAGATGCAGCAGAAGAGTTACATGAAATAAAGGCAGCATTAAAAAAAAAAAAAAAAGCCAGAGAAGCAGCAGATTAAGTTTGGTGCTCAGCTGGTGGAGGCAGCTTCCTTACTATCTGTGGTCAGAAAGGGACAGAGTTCGACTGAGGAAGCTGCCACACAGGTAGCTGGAATGGAACATGGAAGAGATGGCTCATCTTGGCAGCTATAGCCAGAGAGGACCAAAAATCAAACAGCTAGGGGAGTATGAACTGGTCTCACAATGGAGGTTGGATACACAAGTAAAGAGAACCTGTCATTTTTCACTTTGCTTACCATGCATATTTGTAGGGCCCATCCAAATTGATGGTCCATTTTGGGCACAGGATTTTAAGATGTAAATTTCATGATTTCAGATATTTAAATCTGAAATGTCAGTGTTGTAACTGTCTGGGTCCTGACCCAACTCTGAAGACAGCAGCGCAGAAAGGTGACATGGTATGGTATTGCCACCCTTACTCCTGCACTGCTGCTGGTCGCCACCCTTACTCCTGCACTGCCTTCAGAGCTGGGAGGCCGGCGGAGAGTGGCGGCTGGTGGCTGGGCGCCCAGCTCTGAAGGCAGTGCAGGAGTAAGGGTGGCAATACTGCAACCCCACTACAATAACTTTGAGAACCCTCCCTCCCCCCATTGACCCTCTTTTAGGTTGCGACCCCCAATTTGAGAAACGCTGGTCTCCTCTGTGAATCTGTATAGTATAAAGTAAAGTACACGAAAGACCAGATTTCACAGTCCTGGATGCATTTTTCACAGCTGTGAATTTGGTAGAGACCTACGTATTTGACAGCGCTGTGTATAGGTTTGCTACTTTCCCCTGGTCCCATGGGTCTTTCCCATAGCAACAGGAAAAGAATCTTTTTTAAAAAACAGGAAAATATTGTAAAACTGCAAAACTGGCAGGTATAATACCTGAATACTTTAAAATCACTTTTGCAGTGGACTAGATTTTTAATTGACTATACCCCTTTAAGATATGTGGCTTAAAAAAACATTTCATTTCCATTTTTGAAATAGTGTTCTGATATTACTACACATACTTTTTTTTAATTAAAGAGTTCAGACTTTAATCTCTGGTGAGAACAGGGCATCTTGGACATGCATGAGAATATTGCGCCTTTTTCCCCTCCTTTTAAATTAACAATTAAACTGCTAACGCTTTTTATGGGCGGCAGCAACTCTGCTTGTCAGGAGAATTCCTATAATGTTCATTAGCCACTCATACGTTCAATGGTTGTGACTAACTATGCATCTTATATTTGCAGAGCTTTGATCATTTTCACAATTGCTACATATAGTCAGAATTCCAGAGGTAACAGCTGGAAACTTCAAAACAGATGGTATTAGTCAAAACCAGGCTTGATATCTAGGTTTTCAAAGCTAAGGAGCTTTGGGCTTGGTTACTTGGATGGCTGACAATCAGAGGATCTATCTAGTGTTCTATGGTTGATGTGTCCCTGTGGCAGGCAGCAGTAACCAATACTAAGATTCTGTCTACACCACACTTTTAGCACAAAATTCCAACTCATGCTACCATCAGGTCAACTGCAGCTGGGTTGCACTAATGCAAAACACCAGGTGCTGCCAGAGCTGTGTCCAGTATAGTTCTTAACTAGTGGTAGCCCCTATGGGAATCCTGCCCCCCCCCCCCCCCCCCCCCAAAAGTCTTACAGTAGGTACAACCTAAAGGTCTGATGTTCAGTCTTTGTACCTAAGCAGGATTCAGGCTGGAAATTAGATCAAGGAAAAAAGGAATCAGGAATAGCTGTCACTTCTGACCAAACTACAGCTATTATTCAATCTCTTGCAGTATTTGCTCCTGCGGTACCCCCACTGCACTCCTCTCTCCCTCCCTCCATGAGCTAGTTTGGACATTTTGAGAGAGAGAGATTAAACGGCTGTTAGGATTTGAACTGATCTCTGCCAGTTGTACAGAGTGATTGTAGCTTTCCTCCCCTTTTTATCAATTAAGGAAATTCCACAAAGAATTCTTGGAGCACAGAAGGTAGAAAATTAGGAGTGGGATTGTCAAAGGAACCTCAGAGAGATAGGTACCCAATTCCCTTGGCTTCTTTAAAAATGCCAGCCCAGAACACACAAAAGTGCCAGAAAATTCTCAACAAAACACACTTTGCTACAGCCTTTCATTTCCTCACATAAATATACACCGATGCCAAAAAGGGGGTAGGAGGCAATTAGTAGTAGCCTTTACATAACACTATTGTAATCAATATATGCACATCTATTACAGGTAAGCACATATTTTTCTGAGTATTTTAAAGAGTAATTAGTAAATGCTGTAAAAATATAAAACTCACAAATGGTCATTAGGTGGGCTTTTAACTCCATTGTGTATCATACTGCATTTTAAAGTATGAAGATGTAAATCTGCTTTTATTCATTTTAAACACAAAATGTACAAGCAGGCACTTCCTCTTAAGTTAAATATTTAAGAGTTATACATCAGTTAATAGAAGGAACCATGAAGGAAGGTCAGTTAAACCATGTCACTTTGTAAACTCTAGTTGTAGTTAGGGAAAGAAACTTCTGGTTTTGGGGGTAAATTTTCAGCCAAAGAGCATGTTGACCCAGGGAACATATTTTTTATATAAACACAAAATTTCACTTAATTCTTCATTTATCTTCACTAAGATTAATTTTTCATATTTAAGAAAATCTTCATCCCTTAAGGTTCCATAGCAAATTATACCACATGAAATCCATTCACAGATTAAGTGATAAACTTCTGTCAAACAGAATGGACACTGACTTGAGAAAACTCTAATGGGTACCAGCTCACCCATAAGTGAAGCAAATGTGTTTGACCAGATTGCCATAGTGAACACCTGTTTCTTTCCACCAAAATACTTGGTATATTCTTTCCACCATGTACACAATAGAGCACCATAATTTCATAGTGTCCTTTGAGGTGTATTTTTTAGAAACCAGAAAAGTTTAAAGCAAACAATAGGTTTTCCAAGCTGCAATTAAGTATTTAAGAACAAGATCTCCCTGAGTTTCTAGACTTCAAGGGGAGTTAGGATCCTCAGTACACCCAGTATCAGGCCCTTATGCAGCAATGGAAATGCAACTACAGTGTGACAATAGTACCAACAGATTGATCATCCCTGTCTTTGCAACTATCAGTGCACTTATCTAAGGCTACACTAAAGAAATGTACTATTCTAAGACCTAATAATTATAAAAACAGCTTGCATCCACACACACAGGTGCTTCAACTCAGGGGTGGGGATGAAGGTAAATACCATTTGGAATGGACTGTTTCAAGAGGATTAAATATCATTTCAGCGCCAGTGTAGGCACAGACTAGCTGAAACAGTTCAACTAGTCATCTTACTATTGTTCCACAGTGCATATTTGTGGCCTTTGACACTTCCCAGAATACACAGTTTCTTGAAGCAGAGCTGGATAGTGTGAGATACTTACCTAGAGTACTGCAGCTGAAACCATTTAGGACAGTATTAGATGAACAGAGCAAACCTAAAGTGTTTCACTGTGGCCAGTGTGTGTGTGCACTGAAACCTTTGTTCAATGCCCTAGCATGCACACAAGCCCTGTCCAATTAAACATACTAAACGGGTGGGGGAAGGGGCAGGAAGGTTTCATTTTTTAAATATGTACTTTGTCTCTGCATCGTAACTGTAACACAGATCAGTGACCTACAGAATTTTTAAAGTAAATCAGAGTGAGGTGCGTAAGTAATGTTAGTTAACATTTGAAAAATCAGTCATCTGAACTGCCCGTCACCTTACATACAAGAGAAAATAAGCTGTTTTCATTACAGTAATAGGTAGGGATTATATATTAAATATGCAGGTGTTCAGTGGGTTTTTTTAAATGCACAAGTTGTCACTCTTAAAAATGGTTCTACACCAGGCTTTAAATGAGAAGTAATAAATCACTCAAATTTTTAAGCTAATGGGTCAAGTGCTGTTAGAGAATAAGGCCTGGTCTACACTACGACTTTAATTCGGATTTAGCTGCGTTAATCCGAATTAACCCTTCACCCATCCACACTACAGAGCCAGTTAATTCGAATTAAAGGGCACTTAAAATCGATTTCTGTACTCCACCTCGACGAGCGGAGTAGCGCCAAAATCGATTTTGTTAATTCGAATTAGGGTTAGTGTGGCCGCACACCACCGAATTAATGTGGTTAAATTAATGGGGTAGTGTGGCCGCACACCACCAAATTAATGTGGTTAAAAACCGAATTAATGTGCTTAGTGTGGCCGCGCACAATCGAATTTATACAACCTGTTTCCCAAATTCGAATTATTTAAATTCGGATTAATCCCGTAGTGTAGACATACCCTTAGTGTGTTGAATACTCCTTCACCAACATATCTAAAATCCCTTTGAGGTACAAGTTAAAGCAACCCATTTTACAAAAAAATCCCTTACCAATTCCTTAGATTATAAAGATGAAAACAGTTAAACTAAATTATGCCTTTTACTTTTTGTATTTTATTCTGTTTGGAAAGCAGACTAGCTGGTTTCACTCTCATGTGCAAACCTAACAATGTTGTCTCTATTTGTATCCAACAAAAATGCTTAAACCACAGAATTTTAAAAGTTTTTAATGTCATTTAACACTTAATCTAATATGAAACTATATTAAACTACAGTAAACTAAGGCCATTTTACTTCTGATTGAGGGTATCGTTTAATACACTTTAACATCACACCTTTTGTTAATTCATCTTACCTTTCCTTTAACTTCCATGGGCAGACATGCCCACATAAGAGAAACAGACTAACTAGAGAGAAAGTGCCATCAAATGCACCAAATAAACAAAGTAAAAATATTTCTCCCCCAATTAATCCTTAGGAGTTACTTGTATCAACAGTAGGTGAAATATTTTCTCACAGATGTGAGAGATTTAAGCTGGGGTCCTTTTAATACACCACGTTTTGACCAGTTTTTATATCCAATAGGATACACTCTTGGAAAAAATCCTGTTCACCTGAGTCTCCAAGACAGGTTCCTTCACAGAGCGTTCCTGTTCTTTAGAGAAGCAGTCACAATAGAGCAACTATCAACTATTTGCGGTCTCCACAGAACAATTCTTACCGGAAATTGTGAAACATTAATATGAAGTTGTAAGTATTGATAATCCTTCAGGACATAAGCAGTAAACAACAAGTCAAGCATCTCCCTCATAATATAGGTGCTATTTCTGGGGTTCATCTTTCCTAGAATGATGTAGTGGTAAATGCCAGAGGAAGGATATTATTGCATAACCAAATAGTAATTTCCAATATAGGATTTGTTTTTGGCATGAACAAGTTGCCACACAAGGTATGTAGGCATATTGTAAAGTTACAGAACTGTATGTGGCACTTGCCTAGCTGAATCAAAGGACCAGTCTAGACTACAAAAAGTTTTAATTGTGTCTTCCAAAACAACGTTCAGCCTTGCTATTGTTAAAACAAAGCAACTTGGCAAAGGGCAGGATTGAACCTGATTTAACTGTCTCCCCAAACCGAACTGGAATTCAACGCTTAGTTGTTTGAACTGCACTGGGGACAACTGTGCTTATGTGGGTGGCCCATCCCCCCCAACCTCAGCATGTTTCCAGAGTGTAGAGGAGGTAAAAAGCCTTCAAGTTTAAAGATATCAGATAAAACTAAACAACCAAAGGTCTTTGTTGACAAGGACAGTTGGTAAAGCTAATTAAATGCAATATGGTATTTTGCATAAGCTTGTTAAACATAACTTACACTTGACTTCTGCACTTTGCCTAAACTACTTAGCTGGTTCAGGAGAGAGATGAATTTTTGGACGCAAATATGCATTATAATTGCGAGCCAGATTACTTAACACCCACTAACAAAGCAAAAAGGCCTAAAAGTTTCACAGTTTAAGAGCTCTAAGTTATAGTTACTGATCACAAGGCCTAGAAAGGCCTCCATTTTGAGAGGTCAATTCCACTCCAGACCCTTAGGGCTTTGTCTACAAGAGAAAGTTGTACCAGTTTGGTTTAAAAAAAATAAAAATAATCACAACTAGATTAGTTAACTGAAGGACACTCATTTAATTAGAAATCAGGATTATAATTCAACTATGCTAAATCAAAACAAGCCCAATTCCAACTAAAATCAGTGCCCACTAAGTCTTTTAAACAGATTTGAAAATTACACTTTATACTGGTGCAGCTCATGGGTTTTTACAGCAGGATACCACTTCCACTTAAGACAATGGTAGTTTTGCCACTGACTTCAATGGAAGCAGGATCAAACCAATAGAATGCAGTGATAGAAAGCAATATGGTTAAATGTTAAACATTAAGTTCTTAGAAACCTGGAATCAAAGTGATTTTACTTTTTTTTTTTTTTAAATCCATGCCCCATGTCATACATACTCTCACTCAAGCATGTAAGGAATTCAATTCTTTATTTGTGATATCCATAAACCCATAAACGATGCTATTCTATATTTCTATCCAGGAAGGCAGTTTTCCCCTATAACATTGCGCCTTTTTTTTTTTTTTTTCAAATAAACAACAAACTTTAATTCTATTGCGTGAAAGGGCTACAAATATACATTTGTTAATCAAGCAGACTACACAGATATTTTGCTTTACAACTGGCACCTATGTTACTGGTACACTTAGCTGGCTCATTTATCATAGCACTTTGCCCAAACAATTTAGATTATCACTTCTTTTGAAGGATGGGCAGTTATAAGAGTTTTAGAAATGTACTGAAGCAGATATTCAAATCCATTTTGTTTCAGTCAATATGCAGGGAGCCCATCTTTAGTCACATGCAGATTTGATTTTTATTTCAGTTTACACCGAACGTTTAATGGCATAAGACAGCTTTCAAAAATCTAGTAGAGTTAGCAAACAATTTGCCTCTGTTTGCAATGAAGCCTAGAGCAGTGGTTCTGCCATTCTGCCAGTAGATGGTGCTGCAAAGGATTCTCTGGGAACTTTAACGAAGGACAATAGTTCAGACCAAGTGAAAAGTCTGTTTTACCCTGGTACTATGAAAACAAGTAGGCATTTAATTGAAGAGATAAATGTTGACCCTTTCCTGTAACGAATCATTTACAGACAAGCCAATAAGAGGATCTGAAACTATGCAATTGGAAATTTTGAACATTTTATATGAATGAAGCACATGCTTAACACAAACTATTTCTTTAGAACTACACAGTACATACTTGATGGAAAAGTCCTATAGAAAAAATTGACCAACCATGTCAGCACGTCAATCAAACTGCCTAGTACAAGATGGTGGATGCACACAAACTGCAAAAGTGAGAATGAATATTTAAAAAACAGACCACATCCACCAATTAGTACTTCAAAAAGTTTCCATAAAGTGTTTGAAAACCAATAAATCCACTAATGGGACATCAAAAAGTAAATTAGGACCTTTACTGGCAATAAAGTCTCTAAATACATAGAGAAATAAAAGCAGAGGAACAATACTTGTTTCAAACCCAGAAAAGCCTTAAACCGTACGGAATGGATCCTAGGAAAAAAGTTAGACATGTAAAGGTCAATGAACACAATGATTTATTTAAAAAATAAAAAACGTAAAAACGATTTTTTCCTCCTTTACAGAAATGTTAATTTCAGTCATGGATCCGAGCAGATTTTGTAGGGAAAAAAATGTAGTAGCCAGGTATCGAGTCCTTACAACAAAGTAAATTCCCCCCCGCCCCATCTCCCTCCCCAGTTTTTACTTCAGAATCAGCAAGACATTGCCCACCCCACACCCCAAAAAACAAATTAAAACAAGACATTTTCATTGCTAGTATAAAAACGACCAAGGTCCAAGTAATAATAAAAAAATAGAGTCCATCAATGACTGTAACACAAAGTATGTGTGTGTGGGGCCCAGTCCATCTTCAGAGAGAAAGAAGTGGCACAGGCAGAGGCGACCCCCAGAGGGCATTTAGGAGCTGCTCCCACAGCAGGGGAGGCATTTACTAGGAACTGCCCTTAGGCGAGTGAGAGGAGAAACCATTAGAAGCTGCCCCGTAACAAAGGGAGGGCTCTCCATGCCACCCCCAATGGGTATGGGCGCCGCCGGTTAGAAGGAGCTGCCGCCATACCCTCCCCCACCATAGCCTCCTCTGTACGGTCCACTGTTACTGCGCCCTCCCCAGCTGCCGCCCCCTCCTCCGCCTCCTCCGCCGCTCTTCATGGGGCCGTAGGAGGACTGATGTTGGCTGTAGCTGCCGAACCCGCCGTACCCGTTGCCGTAATCTCCGCCTCCACCACCTCCTCCGTAGGAGCCGCTGCTGTAAGATCCGTAGCCGCCGCCTCCGCCGTAGCCTCCGTAGCTATTATAGCCGCCGCCGCCTCCTTTGGAGAGACCGTTGTGGTCCCGGTTGCCGGATCCGCCGCCGCCCCGTCCTCGTCCTCCTCCCCTGCCGCCCCGGGAAGGCCTAGAGGAGCCACCGCCTCCCCCGCCCGACTGGATGTCCTCCTTGGGCACGGCCTTCTTGACCTCCACGCGGTGGCCCTGGATCGGATGGAACTTGACTACAGCGGCCTTGTCGGCGGCGTCGTGGTTCTGGAAATAGACGAAGCCGAAGCCGCGCTTCTTGCCGCTCTGTTTGTCGGCGATGATCTCGGCCTTCTCCACCGGGCCGAACTGGCTAAAGTGCTGGACCAGGTCCCCCTCGCCCACGTCCCCCTTTAGACCGCCCACGAAGAGCTTCTTCACCTTCGCGTGGGCCCCCGGCCGGGCCGAGTCCTCCCGGGACACGGCCCGCTTCAGCTCGACCGCGTTGCCGTCCACAGCGTGGGGGGAGGCGGCCATGGCGGCGTCGGCCTCCTCCACAGCCGAGTAGGTGACGAATCCGAAGCATCGGGAGCGCTTGGTCTGCGGGTTGAGCACGACCACGCAGTCGGTGAGGGTGCCGTAGGCCTCGAAGTGCTCCCGGAGCCCGGCCTCTGTGGTCTGCACGTTCAGGCCGCCGATGAACAGCTTGCAAAGCTGCGAATTCTCCATGCTGCCGCCTCCGCCGGGGCTGCGCCTAGGCCTGGCGCCGAGACTCCGCCTCCTGCTGGGGGGAAGCTCAGGCCTCTCCACGTTCAACGAGCACCGCAACTTCAAGACAGCAGCAGCTGCCGCGGCTCCTCCTTGGCGTGGCGTAGCCTCGCCAGCGACCTGGCCGCCGCCGGTACCACAGAAAAGGGGCCTGGGGGTGGGGAGCACACCGACACGCACAAAATGGCGGCTGCTACTCCTCAGGCGTTCGGCCGGCAACTGGTGCTGCTCACACAAAGGGGACGCTGGGAGCCCCGCCCGCCGTGCCGCCGCAGCACACGCCCTCGGCGCCAACTGGGCCAATAGAAAGGCGCAACCGCCTACGTGAACGAGTCATTCTTTAGGGGGCGGGGCTTCGTTAGTGATTGACGGCAGCTAGGACTAATCGGATTATGCGACCTCCACCGCGCGTACGCAAGAGGCAACGAGAGGGCGGGAGTGTGTTAGTAACTGACGTCCTGGGGAACCAATAGAGTTCCTCTAAAGCCGCGGGCGGAGAGGCGGGGCCTAATCAAGAGTCGACTAATAAGATTCTGCAGCCACAACTCGCGCCGAGCGAAGAGTAGAAGGGGGAGGGAGGGACCGGGTTGAGGCTGCGCCAATGCGTCAACCCAGCGGATGTGAGCCAATAGGTCTCCTCCTTCCCAGCCGCGCGCTTTCCCCCCAGGAGCCCTAGCCCCGCCCCCGCGGGTGGGGGAAGGGGGTAGCGTAGCTTTCATGCCAGGCCGCGCGGGAGCATTTGAAAAGCTGACCGTTAGGAAGCGGTTTCAGTCATCATAGTCCCCCCTCCCCCTCCCTTAATGAAGTGAGAGAGAGGCCGCACCAACCAACTCTCCCGTCGAGGGGGTGGGGGAGCCACCCGCCCCCAGCACGTGACTCTTTCCAAGCACCTCACACAGCCCCCCCACCACGCGGCCATGAGGGATTATTGAATACTGGGGGTTAATTCATGGCTCCCCCATGGTGCTGCATACAAATCAACTCCCTGCTCCTCACGGTCCACCCGCCCCCCCATTGCTCTACCTCAGCCCCCTCCACCCCACATCCAGCAGTGCCCAGCCAGGCCTCCCCAGGGGGGCTCTGGGGAGCAGATGCCAGCTCACTCGCGGGAGGGGCACAGTCCCATTTTGCAGATGCTGGTGTCTGGGTCCCTGGAGCCACCGCCCTGTGTTGGGAAAAGCAGCCCCTGAGGCAGGGGGGGCTGGAACAATTTTTAAAGTGTGAACCTTGTATATCATGGAAACCACTTCAAGCCAGGGGGTGCGGCAGCCCCCTCAGCACCCCGCGTTCCAGCACCTGTGCACTGAGCATAGGGTGACCAGACAGCAAATGTGAAAAATCATGACGGGGGTGGGGGGTAATAGTTGCCTATATAAGAAAAAGACCCAAAAATCAGGACTGTCCCTATAAAATTGGGACATCTGGCTACCCTGAGCAGCCGAGAGCAAGAGGGATACGTGCCCTGGGTTGTTCACTGTGACTTTTACAAGCCCCCTTTGTTTGATAATTGGGAATCTGCCTGGGACGTTATGATCCTTTGGTGGCACACTTACACCTTGGACAGGGCCTTGCCAGGCTGTGGGGCAGCCTCCTAACCTCACATTTAATTTCCCAGCACAGCACTTTCAAGTGTATTTTAATTTGCTCCTTCCTTCCCCTCTGGGTGGAGTTATGGATTTGTACTTTCCTACTAATTATACTAAATAGGTTCACCTTGCTAGTCTTGGTGTAGGTGTGATGACTCCCACCTATGAGAAATATAACGGGGGAGGTAAGGAAAATATCTTGTATTGGACCAACTTCTGGTGGTGGAAGAGACAAGCTTTCAAATGCCACAGACCTGAAGAAGAGCTCCATGGCGCTCAAAAGCGTCTCTCTTTCGCTAACAGAAGTTGGTCCAGTAAAAGATATTCCCTCACCCACCTTGTCTTTTGCATTTTTAAACTATCATTTTTCTTTTCATGGCCCTTCTCCAGTCCCTGTTTTTTCTTTATTCTCTTACTGTTCCCTTTTTTGGCTCTCTTTACCCCTTTAGGTTCATTCTCACTTCCCTTTCACGTGTTATGTGCCATGCTGTTGTAGCCACGTAAGTCCCAGGATACTAGAGCGACAAGATGGGTAAGATAACTTTTATTGGACCAACTTCCGTTGGAGAGAGAGAGAGAAGCTTTGGAGTTTATACAGAACTCTTCTTTCCCTTTCATATACATTTCTCAGTCCCCACTCTCTTTTTGCTCTTCCTGCCAGTATTTCCCTCCCCAAATTTCCAATCTATTCCATACCCTTCCCCTCCGATCACTGTTTTCCCGTAATTGATTTAATTAGTTAGTTAACTCAAACAGCAGGCACTTTCTATTTAGCTAAATAGGAAAATACAAGAACATACAAATATAATGAACCAATTAACAATGATGTGCATCAACTTCTGATTTTGACATTATATAGATTAGAGGTTGCTAGCTGGATTCCTGATGCCCTTGGTGTAATTGGGAACACAATTTTTATCCATGGGACAAGTTTTCAAATAAGCTGGGTGTTATGGAGCAGGATGGCCCAGGAGCTGCTTGTGAATTTTAGATTGTTATGCTATTATCCTTCTTTGAAGGTGACAAAGAGAGAAAATAAATAAAATTTCACCAGAATGCTCATGTGCCTGAGACCCAAGGCTTCCAGATTCCCATCTTAATTTAAACTCTTCCTTGATTATTTTGCCTGCTTCCTACTCTCTCCAATCTCTTACCCACTAGTACTCCCTAATGCTCAATTGCATAGTTCCCATTTGTGCTCCACACTGCACCCCCTTGTTACCTCAGACATCCCCTTGTGCTTCCACTCTCTTCCCAGCTCCCACTCTTTGTTTCTCCTCTTTTACTTCTGCCTGCATAAGATTCTCCCTCCCACTTTGTCATGAGTGTATAGTGCACAGATCCTATAGCCCAGTCCAGGCAATTGCATCATCCCTCTCAGCTTCATTAGAAACAAATGCCTGGAATGACCACTGAGAAAGGCTAAGAAGAGACTGGCTTCATGTTGGTAAGGACTCCAAAGGCTAGCAGGAGGAGAGAGGAGCTGATCAAATGCTACAGATACATGTACACTACAGGCACGGCACGGCAGCAGTATAGCTATGGCTGACTACAGCAACAGAAGGGGTTTTTCCATTTGTGTAGAAACTCCACCTCCCTGAGCAATGGTAGCTGGGTGAGGGAAGCATTCTTCCATCAACCTAGCTGTGTCTACGCTGAGGGTTTAAGCCAGCACAACTACAGCACTCTGGAATGTGGATTTTTCACACCCTGAGTTCCATACCTAGGTCAACTCAAGTTTTAAATGTGATCCCGCCTGCGTGAGCAGAGGTGCTGCTGCTATATAGCTGAGTTACAGCCCACAGTCCCTGGTATCCTGACAGCTGTGCATGATGCAATACAAGCAAAGATTAGCCGCTCCTACCTTAAAGAATCCATAATAATTAATAGAGCTAAAATAAATGGGAATAAGATTTAATGGGGCAACACCACTTTATAGAATCGCCTCCTTTCTCAGCTTCCTGACAGCATTGCTAAATTTAGGTAAACAGCATGTGTATATGCAAACAATGTCAGACCTTAAATTGTCTGATTGTTAAAGTTAGATAAAAAAAAGACAAGAACATAACATCAAAAATAAGTCCATAGTTCAAGTAGTCTCTTCATCCTCCAAATTCTTATCCTGCTGCACTTTGCCCAGCAATTTCTCAGCAGCTAAACAATCCCTGAGCAAAGAACATCTCCCTTAGTAATTTATCTCTAATTTGGCATAGAAGAGAACATTTTCCCTTTAGAAGGCAATAATAATTGAAGTTTTCTTTTTGCAGATGTAGGCCTAGTCTACGCTACAATGTTTTACCAGCAGAACTTGCCTTAGTTTGGCACATCCTCATGTAGCTCCACACTCAATTTTGAGTCCTGCCAACACTGACTTTCTGTGAATAAAGTTAAACTACATCCCCGAATGACAAACCCTCTACTGGCACTGTTCCATTGGTACAGACACAGTGCCTATGTGAATGCTGCATTACCTGTATCACTAAAAACAGTCCCACGATAGGCACAACAATGACCACTGTGATCACCATTCTGAACTCTGCTGCTAAGGGGGTCACAGTGACCAAAAGCCTACCCTCCATTTTAAAATGCCTCTCTTTGCATGCCCCTGGGTGTGGCTCAGTGCAAAGCTACAACTACACCTCATGCTACTGCCTAGTTCAGGAAAGTAGTCCTGAATATCCTTGGCTTGTGAGGAGAAGAAACAGTGCAAGTTCAGCTGCAGAATACTAGCAGAAATAAAGATGTTAATTTGGACAAAAATGGTGCAGAAAGATTATGGGATGGAACAATGGGAATTGTGGAAATTTCACCCCAAGCTACCCTAATTCCCTGACAGGACTGCTGGTAGCCCACAATGTGTTGCAAAAATATCCCACAAGGTAATGCACCAGACAGTGTCACAGCGGACACAGGGATGCCTACACACAGTACACAGCATCTTTTACCAATACACCCTCTCACAGTGATTATCTGAGGCCGCAAAGACAACCAAGTGTGCTCATTCTGTAGTGACACGGCAGTCTCTGCCACTGTACGCCGGCATAAATGCTACCGATAAAGCTTTCTAATGTAGACATTGCCATAATCTGTGGGGGGAAATAAAATACAGGCATTTTAAACAAATAATTTTACTGTCTTGGGTTTTGCAAGACACTTTCCCTATCTTTGGAGTTAGATCATATAAATAATTACTTTGCTTTTATTAACCCTCAGTCTTATATGCATTAATTTATAGCCAATATTTATACCCTAATGGGGCTGCAGTGGTGGGAATGATGGTTTAGGCAAGGCAACAACAGTTGCTGGCATGTTCAACACGCTGTCACGTAGACCTGCCCTGACAAATATAGATGGGGTAGCTACATTTTCAGGAGTTACTAGTGTTTTGGCCAATCAAGTTAAAACACCTTCAAGCGTCCTGCTGCTAGGGTTGCCAATCTGACTGAAGCTATTCAGGAGATTTCCCCCCCTCATGACGTAATGTCATTTTCTTAAAATAGCCTATTAAAATCTTCCAGATTGCTTTCAGTAATCACCAGGAGACTCCAGGCCAATCCTGGAAGATTGGCAACCCTACCTGCTGCTCAGAGGGAGGGCAGTTGGCACTTTGTGAAAATTAGATCCATTTCAAGTGTCTCGAGTTTGGCATTGAAAAAACCCGAATAAGGCACCTAAATTCATTATTTACTTTCGAAAGTCTTGCTCCCCCTCCCCCAGTGCTGCCCCCATGACTGCTGTTTCAGCCTTTGTTAGATCAGCTGTGGCTGTCTTTATCTGGCACCTTTCAATGATCTAAAGAAAAATTAGTGTTTAGAAAGAAATCTTAATTGTCATTGTGAAGCTCCATTACAGCTCACTAAATGCTCTGGGCAGTGATTTTGTATTCCAAAGTAGTTCTTTTCAAAAATGAAAATGACACAATAAAAAGAGTTCATATTCTACATAAGAACTTCTTAAGAAGTCACTGAGAACACACTAATTAAAATAGTAGTATACGCCAGAATCCTTGTCTACAGTAATTGCTCCACTATTAACATCAGTGGAGTTGCACTGGTGTTAGAGTCAAGGAAATATTTCAGTCAAAACCACAACATTAACTTCAGTGGAAGCCCCATTCACTTCAATGGGAATCAGACGGGGAAGCTAGTTCCAACTGAGGATGTAGCCAGGAACGCTGACTGAAACCCTAGCATGAAGAGAAGTATGAATTTCTCCTACTACTTTTCAGGTAGTGCTAACCTGAAAGCTTACTTGTAAAACACTGTGGATGAAATCCTTGCCCCATTGACGTCAATAGAATTTTGCCATTGACTTCATAGGGGCCAGGAGTTCACCATTTAAATTCAAACAGCAACATTTAACTACTTTACTGCTGAATGATACATCAGATGCTTTCAACACAGGCATCTCATGTCAACATCTTGTTACTGATTTTCTTGTTCTACGATACATTTATGTAAACACCACACTCCTAAAAGAAAGAGTACATTAAAATTAATAGAATGACAACATAACTGTCTGTATTTAACAACCATCAGTGGAAAATATGACAAAGTATATTTGTTCAAGTTCATCTTTCTCAAAACATAAATGGACTGTTGGAAACCTTACCTAGTCAGTTTCCTAAACTAATTGTGTCAGGTATTAAACCTGTTCCTGAATCCCACTGGCAGTTTCTGTGGCTTGGGGGGTGGGGGGGGGGGAGAGTCACTTTTTCATTTTTAAAAAAATGCTTTTCCTCTTCCCAGCTGCCAGGTAAAAAGTCAACACAATTAGGGGAAATGATTAGAAGATATACTTGTTAAAATGAATGAGTTATAGTGTTATTAAATTATTTAAGCTACTCAGGCAGGATGCTAGCATGGAGGCTTTTTTTGCCAAACATCCCGATTAATAGTAATTAGGGGATGGTGGACAGGCTTGTAGTTATCTGCTGCTAGATACCTCCTTTGCCAATGGACATGGGTTGTAAGCACCTAAGTCAATTCATGCTGGACAGCCTCTGCCATTTTCTAGGTGTCAGCATTACAGCAACTTACTGCCAGGCAGCTGTTTTTATAAACTTAGGACACAAAAAAAGTCTTCCAGTTGATGTACCAGTGTCAAATTTCCCTTCTGATCCATAGAGCCCAAGGCCAGAAGGAACCATTGTCATCTAGTCTGACCTCCTGTATAACACAGGCCATAGAACTTTCCCAAAATAACCCCTAGAGGCTAGAGCAGATCTTTTAGACAAACAGCCAATCTCGATTTAAAAATGGTCAGTGATGGGGAATCCGTGACTCTTGGTAAATTGTTACAATGGTTAATTACTCTCACCATTAAAAATTTATGCTGTATTTCCAGTCTGCATGTCTTATATCCAGCATAGGATATGTGGCTTGGCCAGTTGTTTTGGAGCTTATTAGCTATCATAACTCTGAAGAGTTCTATTTTCCTGGCAGCCTGATAGTAAAGCAAGTCACAGGTCATCAGTGGAAGAATGTTCGATAGAGGCACAGAGGGTAACAGGCAGCAGTAATAGGATCCTGTAAACAAGGAAACAGCTAGTCCTCCTTTCACTTACCTGACACTGTGTTACTGTAGTCTACCTATTGCATTTTATATTAAGCTTTACAATTATTGCACAGTTAATACTATTATGTGATGGCCAGGCTCTTATAGATTAAAGATTCCTAAATTATATATACACATATTGCCCAACTGAACCCCAGTTTACCAGTCAACCTGGGAGAAAGCAGCTGAGAATATACCACCCAAGCCACACTTGCCTCTGCTTCATAATTAAAATAGCCCTTGAGGGTTTCAAAGGCCCTTAATTTACAGCAGAAGATGAAGAAAAATTAAGATGATTATAAAATGGCAACCTTTCTCATCAACCTGGGGAGTTATCAGTCCTTAATTCTTCCCTCCAGGCTCCATTTATTCTTATTCTTGGCTCCATAATTCTTCACTCCAGGCTCTAAAAGCCCACACATGGAAAATAAACACTTTCCCCGGCATTCTTCCTTGCCCAGAGACCACTTCAATGGGACTGTCCCTTCCTGAGGCCTCTCTTTGCATTCCCCACTTCCCTGTCTTCTTGTCTCTTCCTGCAGCTCAGCTCTTTATAAGGAACACCTGTCCTCCTTCTCATTTGCATTTGATTAGTGAACAGGACTGGCTGGCTGGTTGGGCCTAGGCTCTTAAAGGGCATGGTATCTTGATACAAGAGGATAATTATGGCCTCCAGGGATTAGTCGGAAGCCAGAATGTTAGTTTTCATAGAGAGATAGTGGGATGGGAAGGGAAAGGAAGGGATGAGGAGAAACTTAAAGGAAAGAAGGCACAGTTCAGGCAGGAGGAGATAGAGGCTCTCAAAAGAGGCATATAAGCCAGTGGTCAAATTCACCAGCCAGAGCAGTTCAAATAAAGCCCAAATGCATTTTCACATCCCTTTTCTCTTGGTTGGTTTATTAACAGAAGATGGGGTTGGGGAGAGACTCTAAAAATAATATAAACACTTGCTAAGAAAGCTTTCCTGGCAAATGTAGAGAGAGCACACAAGGGCTCCCCTGTGGGTCTTCTGTCTGTTGCCTTATAACTGACTCCCTGCAGGTCACATCATTCCTTGCTCCTAATCGTGTTCCCTGAGACTATAGATCCCAGTTTTAAAGGGCTCAAGAGCTGTAACAGGCATACTGGGATGCGCACATGCCCTAAGGCCCAGTTACAAAGTGGACTCAACAGGCTGAAACACAGGCATGCATGATGCAAATGATCCTGGACAAACAAGCATCATTTGCTCCTAGATCTGAGATAGGATTTTTGATAACCTCCATCCCCAATCAGTTCATTTGAACCAGTATTAAAATCTCATGCAGACAACATACCAACAGAAACAACTATGTCCATGCTGTTTTGATTAGATTTCCTTTTCAGCTGCTTTAACTAAAAAGTTGGGAAAAGTAGGTCTAGCCATTGGAACTTGTCTACAAAAAAGCTGCCAGGGGTTCTAACAAAAGTTCAACAATTTTCTATAAATTTCCTCAGTGTAAACACAGCTTTAATTTGTTTTGATGCCAGCTGGGGCTTAGCATTGCTAAAAATCAATTTCAGAAATAGTTTGATTTTTTAATATAGACAGTCCCTGGGCCTTTTATACAATCTAGGAAAATATGATTCCACACAAATTGATGGGAGACTCGGGCACTTGATTGTCATATTTCAGTGTTTTAATTTAAATATTTTTATGTAGCGTGTTAGAGTTTGAATTCCTAGATGCACACAAATGTGTTTTGCTTCTCTGGCTAAAAAAATCCCCTGATGATTCGATTTAAAAAAAAAAAAGTACCATGTAAAGACCACACGGGGGCATAGAAGTGTAAGAGACCAGCTTTATGGCATTCATAAAGACTAATAAAAATGGAATATTGTGTGCCCTCCTTTTCCAGTGTTAGACATCATAAAATAACATTTCTTTCACATCATCTTGTACCAAAAGCATATCAGTACGGAAATGATCATAGTATTTCTTGTCATAAAAATGACAGACTTCAGCCATGCTACGGTCAGTTTAGTGGGCTCAGGACAATGAAACAAGACAAGAGTTTCTGGGGATAAATAAGAGAAGAATACTGAAATATTGGAAGAGAGTGTCAGAAATGATGGAAGGACATGTATAATTCACAAAGAGCTCTTACAAATTCAAAAGAGCTTTCAATTGTTTAGAGACTGCAAAGTAAAAGCCTACCAAAACTACTCATACATAGGCCCGATCCATCCACACACAAAGTTACAGCGGTTTAATTAAAGGTGTGATTTAAACAGATTTAGATAAACTAGTGCAAACCCCTGTGTAACCATAATGCTGGAACTAAGGGTGCTGGGGGTGCCATGCTGCCATACCCCCTGGCTTGAAGTGGTTTCCATCATATATAGGGTTTACAGTTTGGTTCAATGGCTCTCAGCACTCCTGTGTTTAATCACTCTTGATTTCATTCAGACCTGGTTCATAGTAACATAGTTTGCCTCCGTAAATTGATTATAACTGCTATTATAATCCATTTTAAACTGGTAGAAGAGCGTTCATACAAGGATTTGCACAAGTTTAACTAAATCAATTTTAAACCAGTTCAGTTAACCTGGTGCAAAGCCCTGTGTGTAGACTAAGTCTTAGCTTTCCAACAGACAGAACATCCACTGGAACCCACGGGATTTCGGTGTGCAGAGGGTTTGCAGGATCAGTCCCATTCTAACATTTTGCCCTTTGAAGCCTATAATAATAATTTATTGTACTTCCTACATATATACACACTCCACTGAAGAGCTCGGTGCACTTTACATACATTCAATATTATATACCCATTTTAGGGTGACTAGATGTTCCAATTTTATAGGGACAGTCCTGATATTTGGTGCTTTTGCTTATATAGTCACCTATTACCCCCCACATCCTGTCCCGATTTTTCACATTTGCTATCTGGTCACCATAACCCATTTTGCACAAGGGGAAGCTGAAACACAGGCTGATGCCAGAATTTTACAAACTTGCACTGGTTCACATGGCCTGCAGGCTGCAGCATACGCCAAACAGAGCTCAGTGTCTCTTTGGATGCTCAGGGGATTTTGAAAACAGCTTGTTAGTTGTGTTCAAGTCCTCCCCAGAACCCTCAGGGCTGCACACTTCTAGAAGGAGAGCCTGGGGGCTGGCCACCTAACCATGATTTTCAGAGGAAGGCAGAGAGCCACACTCACTCAGCCAGGCACTGCTAGTCTAGTCAAGTCAGAGGCACAAGTAACTCTTTGCCATTCCTGTATGTAATTGATTCCATTTAACCAATTTTAGCTCTCATCTATATCTTTTTCCTTCTATGAATAAACCTTTAGATTTTAGATTCTAAAGGATTGGCAACAGCGTGATTTGTGGGTAAGATCTGATTTGTATATTGACCTGGGTCTGGGGCTTGGTCCTTTGGGATTGGGAGAACCTTTTTTCTTTTACTGGGGCATTGGTTTTCATAACCATTCATCCCCATAACGAGTGGCACTGGTGCTGATACTCGGGGGAAACCTCTGCACACCCTCACACAGTCAGAAACCCCACTCCAAACCAATTAATACCTTCCAGGCAGAGGGCAAGTCCAGTATCCAGAGAAAGAGGTTTACAGGTACAACATGGGCATCTGCAAGGCAAACTTCCCCAGTCTGGCCTCTTGCTATACACTCCAACCCTGAGCTGGAGGAATCTCCTAGGAGATTTGTGCCAACTGTCCTTGGGACAGTCCCAGCTTTCTAGAAAAATATTTTCTTTTCTCCCTATGCTGCCTTTGGGTATTTAATCTCCATGGCCACCAAATCCTTGGCCTCTTTGTTGAGACTGCAAGACACAAGTGTGAATTAGTGCCGGTTGGGAGGGTGTTATTTGTCAGCAAAATGTATGAAAAAGCAGGTCTTCAAGGGGAAACCGAATAACCTTTTTCATACCCAAGCTGAGAATATGGGACACACTAAAATAAACAGAGCTGTTACTGGATGCAAATATGAATGTATCAAAAAGCATCCACACTTTTTTTTATTAATACACAGCAATTTACTCTCCATCCCCAAATGTGACACTAGAATGACCTATAAGGACCTCTTCTCCACACAAAAAAAATGGGGGGGGGCATCAGACTGTTCAGACAACTGAGCACATTGATCCCCTCAAAGGTTCCTCAGGGGATTATAAGGGGAACATGCTGCAAATAGAAGCGCGTTTGTCTGTAGTGTGGGAAGACGTCATGGAACTCTGCTCATGTCCCACTTGCCTCCTCTCCTCCATTGGTGACTCTTCTCTATTCCCCTTTCCCCTTGGTGTTGCTGTCCCCTTCCTCTTCTCCTCCCAGAGAAGTTCTTTCTCTGCTTTCCTTCCCCTTGGCTCCCCTCTGTTTCCTTCCCTTCACCCGCTGTCTTCTAATGGTTCACGATGAGTCCTGTGTTATAACTGGGAGTAATGGGATGGAATAAAAAGAAGAAAAATTAAGGCTAATAAGAAGTGGTGGGGAAGCTTAACAAGAGTGAAGGGTTCTATTAGGCCATAGAATAGTCCCCCCAGGGCAGAGGTGGAAGCATTGTCTTTTGAGACATTAGAAACTAGAGTGGACGAAGCCCGGAGACTATATACCTCAGAAGCTCCAGGGGGTGGATTTAGATGACATAACTCTTTTCCCATCTTTAATTTATGGTGTGGAACCACACCAGCTAAGCATATTACTGTAATGGGATGTTTCTGCTAAAATTATCAGCACTGAAATAATTATCAATGTTGACATTTAAATGCCATCCTTAGGCTTCAAAGCTAACATTACTATAGTTGGATAGAACCAACTCAGACCTTTCTCAAAGCTGTTGTTTCTGCAACCTCAGGAAGATAGCCTTATGTTGGTGACATTTGGAAGGTTTTCTTCAAAACTATAAGGACTAGAAAATTAGGGCTAGATCCTCAGCCCCAGATCAAGTTGCTTTGTGCTGCCTTAGCAGAACCTGCTCCCACCTTAGCAGCACAAAGCACCCTGAAAGCTTCCCACGAGGGTCTTCTGAGGATTGGAAAACATAGTCCCAACTATAAATACAAAGGGATGGGGTATACATTAGCTGTTACCACTCAAGAAAGAGATCTTGGAGTCATTGTGGATAGTCCTCTGAAAACATCTGCTCAATCTGCAGCGGCAGCCAGAAAATCTAACAGAATGTTAGGAACCAACAGCAAAGGCGTAGATAGTAAGACAGAAAATATCATAATGCCACTATATAAATCCATCGTATGCCCACACCTGGAATACTGCATACAATTCTGGTCGCCCCATTTCAAAAAAGATATATTAGAATTGGAAAAGGGCAACAAAAACAACTAGGGTTATGGAACAGCTTCCATATGAGGAGAGATTAAAAAGATTGGGACTGTTTTCAGCTTAGAAAAGAGACAACTAATGGGGGATATGATAGAAATCATTAAAATCATGAATGGTATTGAGAAAGTGAATAGGGAAGTATTATTTACCTTTCACATAACACAAGAACCAGGGGTCACCCAATTAAGTTGATAGGCAGCAGGTTTAAAATTCACATAAGGAAGTACTTCTTCACACAATGCACAGTCAATCTGTGGAACTTGTTGCCAGGGGATAATGTGAAGGCCAAAATTATAACTGGGTTCAAAAAAGAATTAGATTTATTCATGGAGGATAGGTCTATCAATGGCTATTAGCCAAGATGGTCAGGGATGCAACCCCATGCTCTGGGTGTCCCTAAACCTCTGACTGCCAGAAGCTGTACTGGATGACAGGCGATGGATCACTCAATAATTGCCCTGTTCTGTTCATTCCCTCTGAAGCATCTGTCACTGGTCACTTTTGCAAGACTGGACACTGGGCTAAGTCGACCATTGGTCAGATCCAGTATGGCCTTTCTTATGTTCTTATTACCCTTACCACAACTTAAGAGAATCCTTGAGTAATGAAGGGCTGGCATCGTAGTGGTGTGATTGGAGAGGGAGGGCAGATAACAAGGGTGGATGAGACATTGGGAAGATAGCATGGCATTCTACCAGACTCTCAATGTGTACAGTCCCTATGGGACCACTGCTGTTGGCATAACTTGCTCTAAATTATGCTAGGGGGCCTTTTGGCCCACCCAGGTTATCCACAATTTTGAGTTTTGCCTGAGGAAGAACTTCAGGTCTGGACCCAGTGTCAGTGCTAGTTGCACTCTGATTTTCTCAGCTGCAAATCTCTCTTTATGTATTTTCCATTTACATTAAAAGCTTCTTACTGTTTTGTATGATGTCGTCACTTTTTTTCCAGCTAGTCCTAGGCCACATCTATGTATTGTTCTGCAGATGCTCTGAAGGGCATATTTTTGTCTTGCCTTTATATGACTGACATTTATCTTTATTTAAAAACAGCAGGACCAATCTGCTTCACCCTAGAGAGGCAAGGCCACCATAGAGAGTTCCATCTACTTTGGCTTATTTTCCCTTGTCTTCTTGAAGTGTTATAAATGATAGTTTTCATTAGTAAGAAATATTCCGGCTCTTTCATAGACATTCACAAGACACTGGCAAAATCTCGGTTACACTGGTGTAAATTCAAAGTAACTCCCTTCATCATGAAGAATCAGAAACTATATACATACATTACTGAATTGCGGCTTTCACTGAGATGGGGGGACACTGAACAGCTATGTGGGGAGAGGCAATTTTAACCAATACCCTAGGGAAGGGGTGGGCAAACTTTTTGGCCAAGGGCCACATCGGGGTTGCGAAACTGTATGGCGGGCCAGGTAGGGAAGGCTGTGCCTCCCCAAACAGCCTGGCCCCTGCCCCCTATCCGCCCCCTGACTGCCCCCATCAGAACCCCCGACCCATCCAACCCCCCTGCTCCTTGTCCCCTGACTGCCCCCTCCCGGAACCCCACCTCCTATCCAACCCCCCCACTCCCTGTCCCGACTGCCCCGACCCCTATCCACACCCCCGTCCCCTGACAGCCCCCCCCCGAATCCCACATCTATCCAACCGCCCCTGCTCCCCGTCCCCTGACCATCCCCCCATCCAACCGCCCCCTGCTTCCTGTCCCCTGACTGCCCCCCGGAACCCCTGCGCCTTATCCAACCCCCCCCCGCTCCCCGCCCCCCGCCCCCCGCCCCTTACCATGCTGCTCAGAGCGGCAGGAACTCGCAGCCGTGCGGCCTGGCCGGAGCCAGCCATGCCGCCTAAAGCACTGGCGGCACAGCGAGCTGAGACTGCGGGGGAGGGGGGACAGCAAGGGAGGGGTCAGGGACTAGCCTCCCCCAGCCGGGAGCTCAGTGGGCCGGATGTAGGGTGACCAGACAGCAAATGTGAAAAATCGGGACAGCGGGTGGGGGGTAATAGGAGCCTATATAAGAAAAAGACCCCAAAATCGGGACTGTCCCTATAAAATCGGGACATCTGGTCACCCTAGCCGGATGTGACCCGTGGGCCATAGTTTGCCCACCTCTGCCCTCGGGCAAACCCCCTTACTCATGAAAAAAGCCATGGGATCTTTAGTGTCTGCAGAGAGGACACTGGGCCCCAGTGGTTCCACTGGGAGTGGAAGGTGCTTTGAACCTTGCTAGAATCAGGTCTTTGGTTTTTAGGGTCCCATCTGAATTTTAAATTTATGCACAGCTGCAACCCCCAGAATTCCTCAAACTCCTCCAAATAGTGAAAGAGAGTCAGTATTCATATGACAAGAAAATTCTCCTTGAATCTCTGATGAATGGTTTTACTTTTAGATAGTTTGGCAAAATCAAAGGCCCTCCAAAAAAGTGGAGGTATTGTTACCTACCCTCTGGAATGTGGTATTGACTGGGGATCCTGGACTGTAAATGAACAAAGAAATGCTTCTATAAATCATGTCACAGCAACACCTAATAGACCTCATTGGTTGCCAATATAACATCACTCCCTGAAGCACCGTTACTTCAACTTCCAAGCTGGTAGAATATATGACGTGATCTTTAGAGAGCAGTCCTGGGGAAAGGGTAACTTCAGGGGAAGTTGGAACACGGGAGCAATATTGGGGAAGGACATGCAGAGAAGATGTTGGGAAGTGGGAGAACTGGGGCACAAGAAGCAAAGGAGGGTGCTGGCAATTCTAGGGAGTCATCAATGAAGAGAGGGATACTCCAGAGGAGGGGTAGGGAGAAGGATACAAATCATATCCACGGATAGATATTTTGGATCCAAGCAAGCATCAAGCTGTCATTGACCAGAAGCCCATTGTGTTAGGTGCCATACAATCACAGAACAAATAGATAGCCCCCACCCCAAAGATCTTACAGTCCAGTTAGCAGAGCTCCTCTTGACTTTATTCAGAGTCCTGCACATGGGGCTTCCGAGATTGGACCTAATGTCAGAAATCTTCTGTGGAGATGTGATTAAGAATCAAATAGTGATGACTGGGATTTTTTCTTTACACTTGGGACAGGGACCTCTTATTAACCCCCACACACACACACACCTCACCAAATTCCTACTGTTTCCTGAGATATAAGACCACCCCTTGAGCTGCTGCGGTCCCCCAGAGGTAGAGTTCCTACATCCAACATCTAAAATCAGTCCTGTTTAGCATGGCTAACCTGCAATATGATGTTAATTATTTGTTATCAGATTACAGAGATTAAATTTGTTTACTAATATAGATGTAGTCTTTCCTTCCATGAAGTTATCAATCTGTCTCTACTTGCTGCAAAAGGCTGTTTACCATAATTTTTATTTAGCAATTAAAAGTAGCATGAAAATTCATATAAAGTAAATATAATTCAGCTATTCATTAACCTATTTTGCAAACACAGATACTACACAATTTCGCTGAAAACAATAGACCTTGATCCCTCTATTCCTGGCCATATACTCCACTTACACCATGCCTAGGGAGTTGCGCAAACAGATCACGAGCAACTACATCTTTGAAATTCTGGGACTTAAATTAATCTTATTTATACCAGTTAACATCAAGATTAAATCCAATTGGATTGATAGAATTACACCAATTTAAAACCAGTGTGAGATTAGAATCAGTCCCCATATATTTCATTCTTTCTACAGGAGGTTATGCGAATCAAGAGATATAGTAAGACTGGAGTACCCATTTGGATAAGAACTATCCCAAACCTTTGTCCAAAACTTAAATTGAATGGAATTGAAATACTTATTGAAAGTTTACTAACTTATTTTCTTTGTTGTTGCTGGTTTTATATATCTACTTAAGAATTTTTATGATCTATAGTTAATGTTCCATTTCTGTGTGCTATTCCATTTCTTGAGTTTAACTGGGACCAGATGCAGAAATTCCAAAATACATTAAGAAAGCTAATTTCAGAGTATTTCTGACCCGATCAAAACCGTAAATGCTAGCAATCCTTCAGGAAAATTTATCCTCACAATATAACAAAACAAAATCTGTGCTAAAAACTCAAACTAAAACAAAAACGTAAACAGCCTCATCATTTCTCTCCCTCATTCTGAAAATCCTGCTGCTTTACATTCTGTGGGGGTTTTAAAATATCGACCTCCCCCCTTTTCTCCCAAAAGTTTTGCCCACTACTTTCCCTTTCTCCAGCTTAACAGGAAACCTTCATCTGCTCTGCCTGCAGCTTTTCCCACACAAACACCCACTAGTTCTGGACTAATTTTCCCTCTTGTCACCACCTTCCCAGAACTGAAAACCCCAAGATGACACAGCATCGGAGATGGGGGCATTGGGGAGTAGAGGGATATGAGGAAGAAATTCACCGAAAGATGAAAAACTCAATGTCCCTGCACAACAAGTTCCTTCCTTGTCACCTCCAGTTCTAAATAATTAATAAATATTTAATAAAAGCCTTATTAAAGAAATGACTGTATATGTTTTTAAATTGTAAAATAACAGTAATGACCATGAATCCTATTTCTTCCCAAGCTTGGATAATGGGCTATGGTTTGATCTTGAGGAAATTTTTACAGCACAGGTACAAAATACCTAAAATAGAGGGTATTTATAATGGAAAAATCACAGTCCTAATTGTACTAGGGCAAATAACGTCACTTCAACAGAACATGTATTCTCCTTCTAAGCAGTCTACTGTATAGCTGTATTTTCATTCCCCCTTGGGGAAAAAGCAATAAGCCATCTGCAAATATTTACCCATGTGAAATCCAACTGAGATTCTTAAGAAAACATTTGTACTATAGAACAGATAAGATAATTGAAAATGAGATTTCAAGATAATGCTTGAAAAAACGGGGAAAGAAAATATCATCCCCATGGCTACTGGTCCTCTCTCCTCCCTGCTTTCTCCTCATTGGTGTTTCCTTCTTCTTAGATTCCAGAGCTTGTTTTTGTTCTCAGCAGCCTTTCCAGGGTGAGGTGGCTTCAATTCCCCACTGGAAATCTGAATGAAGCTGCAGTTTGCTCAGGAAGGGAAGAAAGAAAAGTTTAGATCTGGCTTTAGCAGCAGACAGATGCACTTCTGATTTCTTCAGGCACAAAGAAGATGTGTTTGCTGACGTTATACTTCACCTGAAAAGGAAAAGAAAATCCGTTAAAGACAGAACAGTGGAAATATGACTTGAATTTTCCAACAGGTAAGAAGTCAGTGCATTCGTGAACTTGCTGAACGGCAAAAATACCAAACCATCTGAAGGGGAAAGATCTTTTTTAAGTATTATTTTATTCCCCATTTCTTAAATTTAAGGATGACAGGGCAACTTTTTGAAGCTTTTACATTTGTAATGCTTTCAAGTTTAAATCATAGATTTTTTTACTGCAACTTTTCCTAATCACTTTGGAGGGAAATATCCAACTTTGGCATAACTCGCAGCAAACTCAAACAGGGGTGTTTATGTGTTTATTTTTGTTATTCTTATTTTATGTTCATACTAGACTTTTAACTTTCATTTGTTTCTGGATGCTTCAAGAATGTTTCTGGCAACAATGAAGGAACAGGGTAAATGGCTTATCATTTGGGATACTACTGAACCTCTGTGTCTGTTTATGGTGATGAATCTTTTTTAAAATGGGTATTGTAGCATGAGAAGTATGTGTCTCAGTATTACCGAGATTAGTTCTCTTAGTAAATATTTAAAGAAAGAAAAAAAGAATTCTACATCCAACCTAAGTCTCAATTCAAGGATGCAAAATATTATGTTAACATTGCTGGTTAGTTTAAAAATGTTGTTCAATAGAATTAATACATGACTCACAGCATGGCGGTGTAGGTTGTTTTTCCAAGGCATCATTTGCTAGAGATTATGTATTTTTCCAGCTGTTGAAAGAAGAGGGGTGTAATTACCTTATTGCTGAAGAAATGTTTAAATTACCTTTTATTATGACATATATGCTAAAATACACTTTTATTAACCCACATTACCAAGCAACCCAGTAACAATTTCCAGTTATCAGGAATGACGCTTTTTTTCTGGAACAATGACAAAATACAGTCAGTGTGCAAAGAGTTAATGAACTGCAAATGCCCACATTACAAGGTCATTAAAAGGACATTCCTTGAAGGTAGAAAGTGCCAAGGGAGTACCAGAATCCACACTGAACACAGCAGGAGGACATTCGGCACTTGTTGATATATAATCATTGGCATTTAATTAGAGATCCTTACATTCTATTGTGAAATAGTGGATAAATAAGTAAACATAGTAAATAATGCATAAAACACCACAAAGCTGGCTCAGCCTCATCTCCTGGTGGGCCCACATAGCCTCCCCTGCTAGAGTAAAAGAGACAGCAGAGCAGGACTTGTTTGTAGTGGTGCATGGAGCCTAAATAGATAGGCTCCCACTGCACCCTATTTGCAAGGAGGAAGGGCCCAGACCTGGGGTCAGGCAGTGGGAGTGGTCAGTGCAAGGAGCAGAGGCCAGAGATCCAGAGGATCATCTCATGGACAACAATCCGTCCATACAGCCAGATCCTGGGTCTGTGACCTGCACACACCCTAACACTGGCAGCAAGACTCTTTGGAAGACAGGATCAAGCTAATGCACTAAGATAGCAGTGTGGATGTTGTGGCTTGGGCTCTCAAGCCTAAGGGGCCAGGTGGGCTTGAGAGTCCGAGCCGCAACGTCCATGCTGCTGATTTTAGTGCAGTAGCGTGAGCCTGTCTCCCCAGACTGGGAAGCTCACTCCTTGCTGCTGTGTAGTCATATCCACGGTTGCAGTATGGCTACTGGCTAGCTTTGCTTTTCCAGCTTTGCTTTTCCCTGTGTGTGAGAAAACTCCAGTGGGGCAATTACTGCTACTTAGAGCAACCACTATTTAGAGTGGATCCCAGGGGAATATGCTTAATTTAGCTCCTGTTCTCCAACTTCTTGCTTCTCCAACTAGCCACATCACCCATTCACATGGGGCCCAATCCTGGAAGCTGCCAAACACCTTCAGTTCTCACTGAAATCACTGAAAATGGAGGGCACTTTGGGAGTCCTGAGAGAGCTGCCCTCGCGTATGCACCCACAGAGGTGACTTCTTGGGATGACAATGCTGTCATGTGGCTATCTTTCCTCACTGGTTGCGGGGGTGCACGTAAAGGACCATGGAGGCTATTTCAGCCATTAGGTTGCATTAGCTTCTCCTTCTCCACTCCCTCATACAATCATACAGTTCCAGGCCAGAGCTTAGTATTATCCCCTTAGCGCAGACTTCAGCACTCACATTTGGATCAGCAAGGCCATACAAAGCCACATAGTACAGTCATAATGCCATCCCTCATTCCAACCGGCCTGCACTAGACCCTTCTTTTTATTGGGATTAGAGTGATTTATCTCCACTTGTGACAGATCTTTCACAAGCTTCTAGACTCAGTTGCCTGATCTGGAATGGTAGGACTAATTTCAAACAGAGGTATTTGAAGAAAGCAATCCAAGCTAGAATTCTGCACCTAAAATTCGACAGGCAGCTGTAAACCTGGGAGTCCTATGGGTCTTGGCGTTATATCACCTCGGTACAATACCCAGCTCAACCACAGACTTGTATGATCTAATGCAAGCCACTGAACATCCCTGTGTCTTAGTGACCTAATAAATATAATGACCTAATAAAGCATTTTGCAAAAGTGGGGTATGTAAATGAAAGTGTTTGTCGTAATGATTTTTCTTTTATTTGTTTTCTCTTAAAATTTATACTGCTTCCTCTTCCTGGCTTTTTCTCAGGGCTATCACAGTGTAATGTTTATTGCTACAGATGCAGAATGACTGCGTCAGGCTTATTTCCCTATGCCTCCCACCAAAGGGACTAAGGTGAGTCAAATCTGTATTTAAAGGGCTGTAAATGTACCTAGAGGTTGTGACAAGTATAGTCTTTAAGAAATGAAAGATGGGCAAGCAACCATTCTATGTGGTACCTTTTCGTTCTCAGGTTTCTGCCCAGAAATTCACTGAGCTTTGGCTTTGAGTTCAGCTCTTCTAACTAGTCTCTAACTCCCAATCCATAGATTCATCAATGCTGAACCTGATCTCTCATTTGCACCTGTTTTACAACAGTGTAAGTCTATTGATGTCAACAGATTTACACATACACATGTGTAAATCAGGAGTAAGTGACAGGAGAATCCGGTCTTTGTTTCTATAGACCAGACACTGCATTTAGCTACAGTAAGATTCCTTTGTACTGTTTACCAAACTAGTGCAAATATTAAAAGCATGCATCTATGGAAAGGAAGGAGAGAACCTGAGGCTAGTATCATATGAAGATACTGCTGTATATGTGAAAGATGCTGCCTCCATCTGGTCCATATTCTTCTCCGCTTATATTTAGGGCCAAATGGAGGTGGTCTCTTTGACATCGACACAAGTAGAAAAAGGCATCCAGGATGGAAATCCAGTACACAACCATTGTACTCTGCTCCTGTATTCCTCCTGGACCCAGCTCCTGTATTCCCCCCTGGACCCATGATGTTCATATTCTACAGACCTCATAAAGGTAGTGTTCTAGGACAGGACATTGCATGGGGTGGTGTGGTTAATCTAATATGCTTTACCAGATACATTCCCTCTGTTCCCATTTTTGTAAAGATTACTTCTGCACAACAACAGAGCATTGTGCATGAAGTCACAGGCAGACTTCGGCATATTATAGCATTGCTTAGTAATTTTTGGGAAGTTGGTGCCAGGCTTGGATTTGGCCTTTTGATGGCAGAAGCAATATTCTTTATTCTCCTGATAATCAAAAATGACTGAACCATTTTTGGTCAAACTTTCCAAAAATATGCACCTTTGGGCAGAGACTGACCCTGCAATATTTTATCCTGAAAGTGAAACTAAAAAAAAAAAAGAGGGTTTGAATGAGAACTGTTATGAAAACTTAAATAGAGTGGTCATTGCTGTTTCTGCTATAATATGTTGCAATCACTGAATCGTGTGAAGAGAGCCATTGATTCTCTGTAATCATGACTGCAGAACCTCAAAAAGGCAGACTCAAGCCACTTGTGTCAATCTCTTTGATTTATGGGTTTAACACTAATGTTTTACCATTTGCTTTTGTTTTCAGGATTCTTCAATGCTGTAAGTACTAGTATCAGATCTGCTCAAACAGAGCATCATGAAGAACAAGCATAAAGATTGAATCCTATTAATCATGGTCTTGGGACGCTCCAAGCAAAATATCTTCTAAATAATTAGGGCCAAAAAATAGGCTTTGCATACTAAATTATGTCCATGGTTTTAGGATTCCTTTATGATGGAGAAACCCACTCAGCATCCTAGTGAGGGTTTGTTTAATCGAACTATTGCAAACAGCAGCAACTCACAGTTTTCACACTTTGATTCATGTCAGCCTTCTTTCCCTGCAGTCTTCTTGCTCATCACGGCTTATACTGTCGTTACAATAGTGGGGCTTTTTGGAAACCTTTGCCTGATTGTTATAATAAAAAGACAGAAAGAAGCTCAAAATGTTACAAATATTCTGATTGCCAATCTCTCCTTATCCGATGTCTTGATATGCATCATGTGCATTCCTGTCACAGTTGCATACACTTTGATGGACTATTGGATATTTGGCGAGGCTATGTGTAAAATAAGCTCTTTTGTACAAAGTATGTCTGTCACAGTCTCCATATTCTCACTTGTATTAATTGCTGTCGAGAGACACCAGTTAATAGTGAACCCACGTGGCTGGAAGCCGAATATGTCACACGCTTACTGGGGAATTATCTTCATTTGGGGGGTTTCCCTTATCATATCCATTCCTTTTTTTATATTCCACCAACTATCTGATGAACCCTTTAAAAATCTCTCTTACCATAGCGATTTCTACACGAACAAAGTTGTTTGCATCGAGGCATGGCCATCAGTTGCAGAGCGACTGGTCTTTACCACCAGTCTGCTGGTTTTCCAGTATTGCTTCCCACTGGGCTTTATTTTTATCTGCTATCTCAAGATATTTGTATGTCTCCGGCGGAGACATGGTAAGGTGGATGGGATGAGGGAGAATGAGAGCAGACTAAATGAGAGCAAAAGGATTAATATGATGCTCATTTCAATTGTCGTGACCTTTGCAGCTTGCTGGTTGCCTCTAAACATATTTAATGTCGTTTTTGACTGGAACTATGAGGCACTGATGAACTGCCACCATAACTTGGTGTTCACATTGTGCCACCTGGTAGCCATGCTCTCGACATGTATCAATCCTATCTTTTATGGATTTCTCAACAAGAATTTCCAGAAGGATTTAATAGTGTTAATTCACCACTGCAGATGCTTCACATCTCAGGAGGAATATGAGAACATCGCCCTTTCAACCCTGAACACTGATGTATCCAAGGGGTCCTTGAAATTAAATAATACCCCTGTGAATAGCTAAAAGAATCCCTCATGACAGTCTCCAAAACTCTGTATTTATTGTGAATTTACTGATTCTGGTTGATTCTTTCGGAGGATTATAAAGGTCTTGAGCTGTTCCTACTAATGCCAGAGGGAGTCTTTGCCGTTAAGTTTACCTGCTCCCACTGAACTAATCATGTAAACTATTCCTTCTACATAACATTATTGCTTATTAATTCTAGTAAATCACCCCCCAGAAATCCTTTACAGTCAACACTATGAAATACCAGCAGTATTAGCATATCATTTTTAAGCCCATGATTTCACTATCAATGACTGCCTCCCTCAGAAATTTTCCACCTCAATGATACATGTGACATTCCCTGGGTAAAATGCTCTCTTCTGCTTCCCCAAGATAATCCATCCATTCCAAGGTGCCCGCAAATCCACCAGTCCTTCCTCTGCCCTGCCCTCTAGCCTTGTGCCTCTCGACCCCACCGTGTTTTTCCCTGCACCTCATAGATGCTACTTCAGATGGCCCATCTACATGGCAGCTGTCCCTCACAATGGTGGTAGGTGCAGCCCCTGTTGGTAGCAGTAGTGGCAGGCAGGATGTCCTTCAGCTTCTGGCTAGGAGTGGCTGGTCCAGTAGGGAGCAGGTCCCCCTGCTGGATGGCAGTTTGGGGAAGGGGTTCCCTTTTGGTTTTTGATGCAAGTGGTCTTCCCTAATTAATGGGGAGGGTTGGGTTTCATGGCTGATGTATGCATGGGTAGGGGTGGCAAATTAGAACCAGGTATCCCAGGCTGCTGGACTGGGAGCTAGGTCAGGCGATGGGATTCCTCTGGGTAGAAATGGCAGGTCAGGGACAAGGTGGGAAGGAACCCAGATTTTCAGATTGAGATCTGGGGCTGGGCAGGTAGGCATTGCGAGGTGAGGGGGGGGGGAGGCAGCCAGCAGCAGCCGCAGGACTTCCACTCAGTACAGCAGCAGCTTGGCCTGCCTCTTCTCCTTTCCTCCTGGTGCAATGCTGAAGCAGCAGCAAGGATCGGGAGTGCAGGCATTACGTGGTATGTGCTCCATTGGCTCTGAGCAATGCTTGTTGGGGGAGAAACAGGAGAGGAGCTCTCATTGGAGCAGATCCCACAGCCCTGGTGGATACACCCGCCACATGATGGCTGTCAGAGGCTGCAGCCGCCAGCACAGTCCTAGTGCTGAGAACGCTGACAACCAGAGCTGGCCTTAGCATTTTCAAGTTCTGTTTCACCCAGGCTCTTATACCACTCTCATCACTGTAGTATGAGAGCCTTCCATTCGTGCTTTAGTCAATGTGACTACACATCTGTCCAAGTTGGCCTGTGAAACAATTTTTAGTTACCCCTCCATCCACCAGTACCTGACTCCTGTATCTTGTTATTACAGCAGTATGGGCACAGATGGACCAGTGGTTTTCTGAGGGGTTAGGAAGATCATTCTTTGGGATATTTCCTTAACTCACTTATTTTACGTAAAAGGTGAGTCTGGGGGAAGCTTCGTTAGGGTCTCTCAACCCTCTCTCTGCTTCTCGCTTTCAGCCCTAGCAAGTACTTTCCTTTGTTTTATATCCACTTGTGCTGGTTTGCAGTTTCCAGACTTTGTTCACAATTAAAAGAGCTAGAGACTTAATTTTTGTTTTTAAATGAAAGTTGAGATGGGCCCCAAATGAGCCCCTACAAGTGCCATCCAGCTCACTCGTATTCAAGATGAAAAATGCATATAGCATCTCTCTTATTTGTATTGTATTCTCCTCTCTTTCTCCAGCACAAACTGTAGGCGTCTGTTATAAACACCATTGCTTCTGAAAACAGGCTCTTTAGAACAGCTATTATCAAACCGACTATGAATTCATAATTACTCATTGGCTTCAGCTACTTATACAGATGAAAACATGTTTGTCTTTGGATAGAAAATTTGTTTTGTGCTTTAGTTTCAGAAATATCCTCCCCCATCCCTGTGTGTTAGTAAGCGATAATGCACAAAAGGCGCCTGGGTAAGAGAGGGTATTTTTTGTTTGCCATGTATATCCTGTTCAGACTGGCTTTTGCTACAGTGCAGTGCATGGAAGACTAAAGCTGTAAAATTAATGTTTTTTAATTAAAGCATACTGTTAATTGTTTTAAAAGTTAAGACATACTGAATATACTCTCTATCCACCTTTATGGTGCCATCACAGAATCAATTAGGAATGTCCGAATGGCAATAATCAGAGAGTTTAAATGGGGACAGATAAAATGCTTAAGACAGATATGCACCAGCATATTTCTCCATTTTCCTTTTCCTGTTTGGATTATTTTTGTATAACTTTCCCTACCGCTCTGGCTAGTTAGCACAGATATGTGTATGTCAGAAAAGGCTCTCTTCCTCATTGATCAATACCTCTAAGTACAGTGACCTCTCAATGCTAAATATATTACCTCAATCTCTCAATGGCAACTGATTGTGATGTCATAAACACAGAATTAGGTTTCACAGCAGGATGTACCTGAGAGTGACTTTTTTTAGTCTTAATTTTTTTTTTTTTAAATTTGAGAGAGATTTTCAGACTTATCTTGACCCAGCTGTCACCAGGCATATTTATGCCTTTGTCACTTTCTAGACTGACTACGGTTATTGACTATAATTTAGGCAGTCTGAACACCGTTTAAAAAAACTCCACTTATTCTAAGTCCGACAGTCTTAATTACTGTACTAATTCAAAAAGTATCACCCTTATTTTTAGTCACAGAAGAGAAGTTCATAATAATTTTCAAAACAATTTTTTTAAAACATCCCAAACTACTACATGACTTTCATGATTCTGGCTTGACATAACTAATAATCTGATCTTTTATTCACCTATACGCCAGCTCACATTTTAAGTCCCCATGAACAGGGATATTAAGTTTCTCCAGCTATAGACCGAAGATTGTAAAGGACAGAGCATTTCAGGGTTCAGCGTGTCCCAGGGCAAAAAGCGTGTATACAAGTTCCAAAACAGCTTAAGTACAGTTTGGTTCTCTGAAGACTTGCAGATTATCTGAGGGTGTGTCTACTTTAGCCCTATCTGAGGGTCTGTCTACACTAGAAATGCTACAGCTGTGCTGTTGTAGTGTAGATACTTACTACGATGACGGAAGGGGTTCTTCCATCACTATAGTAAATCCACTTCTTCAAGAGATTCTTCCATTGACCTAGTGTCTACACTGGGGCTTAGCTTGGCTTAACTAGGTATCTCAGGGGTGTGATGCCAGGGCCGCCCAGAGGATTCAGGGGGCCTGGGGTCTTCGGCGGCGGAATTGCTGCCAAAGACCCGGCACTTTGGTGGTGGGTCCCAGGGCGGAAGGACCCCCCGCTGCAGGTGTTCAGGGCACTTCGGCGGGTCCAGGGGCGGAAGGGACCCCCCGCCGCGGGTCTTCAGGGAACTTCGGCGGCGGGTCCCGAAGCGGAAGGACCCCCCGCCGCTGAATTGCCACCGAAGACCTGGAGCGGAAGAAGCTCCGGGGGCCTGGGCCCCACGAGAGTTTTCTGGGGCCCCCGGAGCGAATGAAGGACCCCACTCCAGGGGCCCCGAAAAACTCTCGTGGGGGCCCCTGCGGGGCCCAGGGCAAATTGCCCCACTTGCCCCCCCCCCCCTCTGGGCAGCCCTGTGTGATGCAGCTAGGTCAACCTAACCTTCTTGTGTAGACCAGCCCTGAGTTCTGTAGACTAGAGCACAATATGTCTTATAAAGCATCTTTTAAAGTGCACTCATGAAAGCTCTTGGAATACTGTATGCATTTTACAAACCCACATGGGCAGTGGGAGCTCTGCCTGAGCTAAGAGTGCAGGACTGGGCCCTATATTGTTGTAAACCATGAATTCTTCTCTGATAACAGTAGGCATATATGGTTTAATAACTAAGGATATGTCTACACTTAAAAACACGACAGCACCACAGGGACAGCGCAAGTGCAGATGTTTAGTACAGGGGCAGGAGGGAGTCTCCCATTGCTAGAGGTAATTCACCTCCCCAAGAGGCAGTAGCAGCTAGGGTGATGGAAGACTCTTCTGTCGACCTCGAGCTGTCTACACCAGGGGGTAGGTCGGCTTGCCTACGTCTCTCAAGGATGTGGATTTTTCACATCCCAAGAGACATGTAGCTATGTCAATATAAAGTTTCAGTATAGACTAGCCCTAAGTTTTAGGAGTTGCCAAATAACCTTTAGCTATTTCAATACTGACATAAACATGCCTTGTGATTGGGTTAATTCCTAAAACCATAACTATTTATCACGGTGTCCGGCTTCAGTGAAAAGACTTTACATCCAAATTGTAACATGCTCCCAAGTGTATATTGTACTGTGAGCGTTACCTGTATTCTGTCATTTACTATGTACAGCCCTAGAACAGTGGGACTGTGACCTAGCTGAGACTTCTCAGTACTGCTAAAACGTAAATGTTAACTGATATTAATAATACTTTACACTCAAGACCACCTTTTTGAAGACAACTTAGTGTATTTGTAACAATTTGCAAGAATGGTGTAAGTGTTTCCTGATTCACTCTGAGCAGGAAGGAGACCTGGTCTCAAATGTATTAGGGCTCGATCCCACTGAGGTCAATGGCGCTGCTCTCATGAGTAAGTACTACTCACATGAGTAAAAGTTGCAGAATTAGAAACACAGTAATCAAAGACTTGAGTGACACATCTGGGTAGAGTGGCTGTGCTATAATTAAAGCAGTGTACTAATTAATCAAGAATAATGTATCTGAAGTAGGAAGTTAATTTTTAGGTTATTAGTCCATAACTGCGTATGTCAGTCCTGTGCATCAAAAGGAGCTAATGTACTTCCAGAGAAAAAAACTAAATAGTTAAGGACCAAGAGTGTGATCCACAAAGATACTTAGGCACCCAAGCCCCATTTTTAGGCTGCTAAGGCCTGACAGAGGCCTGTCACCTCTGTGATCCACAAAACTCCCACTCAGCTGCCACCTAATCGTGTAAGTGCCTAAACCCATTTAGCGCCTAAGTTTTTTCCTCTGGGCATGCTCACTGTGGACTCCCTCTAGGCACCCAGGTACCTATCTCCTGCCTCAGTATACAAAGTACTGCCTCATGATGGACATCCAGGCGCACATCTCCTTCCAAGGCCCCAGAGTAATTCACAAACTGGGGAAGACGAGTGTTTGGCCACCTATAGTGTGCAGGGACCCAATGTGGTAGGGGACCTGTGAGCATGCTTACCAGATCAGGCATGCTCAGTCATGCTCATATGAAACAGCTGGGAGTGGGGGAGGCAGGGGGAAGGACATCCCTTATAACTTCTAGTCTAGTGGATGGGTACTCACCCAGGGTGTAGGAGATCCCTATTAAAGTCCTGAGGGGGAGAAGGGATTTGAACAGGAATCTGCCACCCCTCATCCACTCATTGTATAGGGAGCCTAAACACCTAACTCAGGCTTTGTGGGTCACACTGTTCCTGTGATTTTTTCTAGGCACCAGGACATTCAGGGTTGCAACACCAAAGTCCCTTTGTGGATGTCTCCCCAAAACTGTCTACATTTGAACTGGGTCTTGTTGAGGACATAGGCAAATCTCCCATTAGCTTCAATGGGCCAGATCCTCAACTGGTATAGATCACTGAGCTCCAGTTACTTTAATCAAGCCATGTTGATTTACTCCAGCTCAGAGACTGGCCCAACCTGGCCCAGGAGTTCTGGCTGCATAAGGAGCGCATGGTCAGACCCACATTCATTAATACTGCTGGACACATCAGGCTTAATCAAAGAAGCTAGTGTATATACTTGGGGGGAAGGTGGACCAGATTCTGCTGTCACTTATAGAGGTGAAAATCTAGGGTAAAAAAAAAAAAAAGATCAAAACTGCTAAAAACTAGATTGTCTAGGCTTGGTCTATCCACACCCCTGAGCCATGTAGTTATACTGACCTATCCCCAGTGTAGAGCGCGCTATGTGTAGAGAAGCTTTCCTGTCAACATAGCTCCCACCTCTCAGGGAGGTGGAGTACCTATGTCAACGAGAGACGCTCTCCCATTGGCATAGATAGTGTCTTCACTAAGCACTACAGCAGCACCGGTGCAGCACCGTAAGTGTAGACAAGCCCCTAGTTGGTTTTCATGGTGGGATTGTCTACACTTGAAATGCCACAGCAGCACAGCTGCAGTGTAGAAACTACCTACACCGACGGGAGGGGTTCTCCCATCAGCATAGGTAATCCACCTTGAGAGGCGATAGCTAGGTTGATGGCTTCTCATTCATGTCAGGATCAGGACAGCTTGATCCTTACGGAGCCATAACCAGCTCTTTCACTGCCCTCTTCTCTCCTGGACTGAGTAGATCTCACTGCTGGAGAGAATCTGGGCCTTTCAGAGTATAGCAATGTCCTTAGGAGGGAAGAGGATCATCCAAATATTTAATCTTTCCAGGATTTGCCTTCTGTTTTTTAAAATTTAGCTATTAATTTATACAAGAACACAATGTTCATCTTAGAAATAGCCCATTTTCTGTCTGGATATACAATGCACCTTATGGAGCCACACGAGCAACTCCCACAGTTGCAGATGTAAGAAACTTTCTGTTATTACGGCTACACTTTCCATCCTCCTCCTTACCCCCTCCAAGGCCAACCAGCTAATCTTGACATAGTGGGGTGGACTAAAGCATCGAGAAGCAAACAGTGAGGGAGGGGGGCATTGGGAGGAAAGGTCAGGCTCTCTCACAAACTGGTCTGTGGAATAAGGCCCCAATCCTGCAGCAAACACTTGTATTCATGCTGAACTTTATTATGCTGACTGAGTAGTCCTGTGAGCAAGTGAGGGAGCAGCCCTGCAGGAGTCTTGAAGCCTGGAGCAGGCTTCGTACTTGAGCCAACCAGAGATACCTGGCACTGGGAAGAGGTTGGTACCTTAAGCAATTGATTCTTGATATAAGAGAGCCTGAAGCAGCCCCTGGGAGGGAGCAGCTGATGTTAGGAAGTCTGCTAGGGAGTCCGTTCTGAGCAGGCTCAGAGCAGATAGCCTCCTAAGAGTGATGAAAGACTCTTGTGAAGGAAGCTTTTTTGCTCACCCAGGCTGTGCACAGGGACCCCTGGACATGAGGGAGTGCATGGGTGGCAACCAGCTTGTTTACAAGTCCCATTGTGGAACTCCTTGGGGTAGTAAAATTAAGCATGTACGTAAGTGCTTGTTGCAGGATCAGGGCCTAAGAGTTGGGAACCACTATACATTTAAAGCTTTTCATGCTAGTGAGTCTAACAGAGGGTTATAATACTGTGGGCTAAGAAATTTCTTTCTTTAATTATACACAGCCCACTTTAATTTGACAAGTATTGCGTAACTTTGCCTTGTTCTCCTAAACAGCGGTTTCCTAGGAAGTTACGAACAAGACCATAAATGTCCTATTAATAGAGCTTTTTTATGCACAATTCAAAGCTTGAAATAAGCACAAAGGAAAGCCCTATACATTTTACAGTGATCTTCTTTGGCACTCAGTGGTTTAAATTCAGAGGTGATATAAATGATAGCGTAAGTTGTATGTCAGTGAGTTGGCAGTAGGTGTCAATGCATCACAGGAGCAGAAATGTACAGACGGAGCAGGAAAAGCAATGAACGCATCCTTTTTCTACACATTCTTATATCCACTTCTTAGATTTTTTTTCTGGCACAAACCTACCTTGCCTCTTCATTTTGTAATTTATAATCACAGGTCCCTGTGCTGATTTACTGTGAATGGCTCTTTCTCTCTGGCCCAGGGGGAGTGCAAACAACATCATGCATGAATTAACCATCAAAAGGCAATCGAGGATTGATACAGCCAGTCCCCTTCTCCTCCCATTTTTTTAATCATGGAAAAGATATTTCATTTATTAAAAATGAGTTTGAAGTACCTAGCAACCAAAGAGTGAACACATCCAATCTGCTTCTATGACGTAGCAGCTACATTACCATTCACTGTGTGGTCCCTGAATCAAAGAAATCTGCAGTTGCTGATGGCTGAATTAGATCTGTGGTCTTTTTAGTCTTGCTACATAGATAATACATTTGCTAGAGCATTTTGTTGGTATATCATGTCATTCTCATCAGAGCTAAATTAAGTAACCATTTTTGTCAAATCTTATCACACTTGCATAAAAAAAATGCTCTTCATTACCCAGGTGGAAGCACTTTGAGCACTGAGATTGCTTCAAAATGCAATGTTGTTAATAATTGTGCCTTGATTTCTTCACATTACTATTTCTTATGGCTTCATTTGGATGAAGTGTTGACAGTCAGACTCTGCTTTGAACGGATATAGCTTCTATCCAGCTTTTGGGGGGCAGAGCAGTATGTATGGGTATGGTGTTTTAAAAGATTTTGGGTCAAATAATCTCTAGATGAGCACATGTAACTTCACTGGCTCCAAAGAGCTATGCCCATATGTGATATTACCTACATATTACATGCACCACCCTTATCTGGGGTCTGATTCAACTTCCAGTGAAGTCACTCAGAGCCTTTCTATTGGCTTTAATAGGAACTGGATCGGACATAGAAATTATTTACTTTGAATGCATAAGCAACACAGAACGATCTTTGGTGTAAATTAGTGTTGTGGTCATAACTGTGGCAATATGCAGTATATGGACACTGTTCAAATCCCACTTTATCACAATGACATGTCTCCACACTGGCTAATACTGACCATAAAATATATTTGTATTATATTTGTACCGAGTGATGTACAAAGTTATATCAGTTTTGTGCACTAGAATGCTAAACTTTGTAATCCAATGTAACAGAGTATTTTGAGTTTCATCTGGGAGGTTGAAAACCGCACAAGAGAACCCGTGACCTTTGAAACAAGCAGTTTCCCTGCATGAAGCAAGCAGGAACGTTTGCAGTCCAGAGCTCTTGCTAAATGTGAGCAAAGTAGTTCCAGTGATGTTCAGCTAAAAAAAAACGGTGTCAAAATTTTGTTAAGATATTCCAGTTACAAAGGCCACATTAGCACTGAGAGAGACAGAATGTCCATGTGGAAGGTATAAATATAAATCTCATGGCTCCTGGTCAGTTTGACTGTAAGTGTATGTAACTTGAGTTAAACATTTGGAAAACTCTGTCCACGGTAAGGGCTAGGTTCCCTCAAACTGTAAGCGCAATTGGATATTGTCTGTAAAAATGTACATGTGCAAATGCAGTGTCATTTTAAACTTGTTACTGAAATGCTTTGAGTGACAGTTGTATATTGACTAATAAATGTTATGTCTGTTTGAAACCAATCCATGTTGCCTGGCTGGTAAATATTATTCAGTTTAACTTTAATATTGTAGTACAATAAAACTCTTCTTGGAAACCAGGTTTGGATTTAATATATTCATGTTTCGGATGGTCTTGATAGTCATCTTCCTTTGTTATCAATTATTTCCATTAGTGACAATGACTTTAAACTCATCTGAAAATCTCAGTGTTTTGAGTACTTATTTCTAGAGTTAAAAGCTAATAGCAACAGAACTTAATGCTCCCAGGTGTGGACAATACTGAAGACAAAGGTTCCTGATGAATTCATACTCTCAGGGTAGAAGAACCTCCTTTGCTGCTGGAACTTTGTAATTGGGGGCAAAGATCATTTATGCCTTTAGGATACTGTTTTCTTTGAGATATACCATGTACACTAAATATTGGATTCCCTTGTCTGGACCTTTTCTTTTTAAGCTCTATCTTTATTTAGGAAGTTTGAACAGGTTTACAAATCCTTGCCATGTAAACGTCAGAGACATTACAATAATCATTACAATAGTGAGTGATAGACACCGGGTCTTCTTTTTAATAACAGTGTATTGAGCATCTGGTCAGCTGCTCAGGAATATCTACCCACAGCACAAATACTGGAAGTACGCCTCTGAATGCTGTGTTGCAGACTAATTATATTGACTTTTGGCACACATCCAGTTCCTAGTGTAGTCTCCAGTACTGTTCTAAATCATTGGTAACTCAACGGTGGGGAGAAGATACAACAGTTTGCCTTCTCCTGTTCAAGGTGATAGGTGAATTTAGGGAGGACGGACGCAGGGAGAGTGCAGAAAAGGAGGAAGTTGTGGTTCAAAGGTAACAGTGGGACACAATAAGACTTGTTTTTGTATGGCCTCTTTCTTAAAGGTGCAATTCCAAAATGCCTTACAGAAGTATAGGATATATTATATGAATTACAGAAGATAATGGTGCAATAGAGAAACTGGACAAAATTCAGACCCTATGTAAGCATGTGCTGCAGTGGTATTGCATCTGCTTAGCCCAGTGGCTAGTGAATAAATTAAAGCATTCAGTCATCAAGTCAACAATGGTGAGAAGTTAACTGAAATGGCTTTAGGAGCTAAATAAAAGTCTGAGTTAAGCAGAAAGAGCCAGTGCCAGGGAATAAAGTTCTTGGGGAGGAAGTGTGGTTTGTTAGCCAAGATACTGTCCTGGGACTCAGAAGACCTGAGGTCAATTTCTAGTTCTGTCACAGACTTCCTCTGTGACCTTGGGTAATTCATTTCACCTCTCCATGCCTCGGTTTCCCCTCTATAAAACGATGAGGTTAACACATCCTCTCTGTTCGGTGTGTTCAGATAACATGCTCTTCCCGGCAGGGACGGCATCTTACTGTGTGCATGTGCAGTGCCTAGCACAGCAGGGCCCTGATCTCAGTTACTGCTTCTAAAAGCTACTGTAATATAAATAATGATAATAATGGAGGGCTTTGTACTAAGGACGATTTCTCTCTGATGCATTCATTAACAGACCCTGTTTTCATCTAAGGCTCAAGTAGGGAAATTTTGTTCCCTCTCCTAGGCCCATCATTATGGTTAAGTGACATGAGATTTAACATAGTTCTTAATTATGACAGCAAACACTTGATTAGACTGAACTTCAAAAACCAGGGGGGGGGAAATGAAGATGCCTCTGAGAAAAGAGCACAGCATATAGGAAGGCTTTCAAGACTAAACTCTGCAAGCAGAAAGCACAAGGACAGCGGATGTGCTTCAACACCAGTTTATAGACTTAACCCTGGTCGACACCTAAAACTTAGGTTGACATAGCTACATCGTTCCAGGGTGTGAAAGATTCTCACACACCAAGAGATGTTGTTAACCGATCTAACCCCTGGTATAGACACCACTATTTCAATGTAAAAATTATTCTGTCAACCTAGCTGGTGCCTCTTGATGGGGTGATTTACTACAGTGATGGAAAAAACCCTTCTGTCACTATAGCTAGTGTCTACAGCGGCATAGCTACAGCACTGCATCTGTGCCACTGTAGCACAGACATGCTTTAATCCTTATAAGGTGACACTGTCCTTTCAATTCTATGCTAACAAGCTGCTTTAAAATACTCCGATGACAATGCTAGAATTGTTTGCAGTGTTGTGGTAGCCGTGTTGGTAACCACTCACTAGTTCATGAAACCTACCCACAAAATCCGTACTCTAGCCATACTGTTCTGTTATTTACTGGTCACTGAGTAGGAGAGAGAACTTTTCCAGACGTTAAGACAATGGAGTTCCTGCCCCTTCTTGAAGAGATGGAACAACTGTCCTTACCAAGAAGTAAAAAGCTACCTTGAAAATCTGAGTCTATTATTAAACAATCTCCCTTCAGCTCCTATGCTGCAGAAGTGAATGCCAAGTAGATGGATGTCTTTCTTTCTTTCTTTCTTTCTTTCTTTCTTTCAGGGTGGGGGGAATGCAAGGCCGGTGCAACCATTTAGGCAAACTAGGCGGCCACCTAGGGCGCCTAGTGATTGGGGGCGCCTAAAAGCCGATCCACGTGGTGCTCGGACACCAGCAATATTCAGAGCCAGGGGCCCAGCTCCAGCAATACTTGGGGCTGTGTGTCTACCCCGGCCCCACCTGCAGCCCCCCCCTTCCCCCAGTGTTCCCTGGCCCCGACTTGCTGCCCCCCTCCCAGTCTCTGTCTGGGAGCAGAGCCTGTCTGTCTTTGTCTCCTCCATGCTGCTTCCCTGCAACAACTGCTGCCGCAAGGTCCTAGTGCCCCCCCTCTCCACTGCCAAGGCAGACTGACTCTGAGCCTGCCTTTCCCTCTCAGACCCTTTCATTTTCCAATGGGACCCTCCAGCAGCACAGGGGACCCGCCTGCCCACAGTCACCGCTCCTGCCCCATGCTGGGCAAGGAGGCAGCCCCATCCCTCACCCCCAGTGAAGCTACAGTCAGGGGCAACAGCAGGGGAGGAGGCACACGCAGCGCCCCACCATGGAGGAGGCGAGGGAGGAGCACATGCAGTGACAGTGGTGGGGGTGAGTGTGCTGCTGGGGGGGTGGGAAAGGGGGGGGGGCTCGTACCCCAGAGCTTGCTGCTGCTGGCAGGGAAAGAGCTGGGGGGAGTCCTCCTCTCTGGCCCTTGTCCCAGAGCAGCCTGTCTGTACCCCAAACTCATCCCCCGCTCTGCCCCACCCCAGAGCCCACACCCCCAGCCAGAGCTTTCACCCCCACTGCACCCTCAACCCTCTGCCCAAGCCCTGAGCCCCTCCAGCACCCCAAACACCTTATCCCCAGTCCCAGCCAGAGCCCTCTCCCCCCACACTCCTACTCTCGCCCTGAGCCCCTCCCACACCCCAAATCCCCCATTCCCAGTCCCAGACAGAGCCCTCACCCCTGCACCCCATCCCTCTGCACCCCTCCCATCCCCAAACTCCCTCCCAGAGCCAGGGTTAGCTGCCACAGAGGGGGGAGGTCCCCAGGCAGGGTTAGTTGCAGGCGGGGGGTAGCTACTGCGGGGGGGGGGCTCCCCAGGTGGGCGGTGTGGCGGGAAGCTGCTGCGGGGGGGTTCCCCGGGGGGGGCTGGGTTAGCTGCCATGGGGGGGCGGGGTTAGCTGGGTGTGAGGGGGAGCGCAAGGTGGAAGTTTCGCCTAGGGCGCGAAACTTCCTTGCACTAGCCCTGGGGGAATGATGACTCTTCTCTGGCTGAAACACAGGCTAAAATACCCCTACCATGGAAGATGTTCCCAGGGGTCTAGGAGGAGCAGTATGTTGAAGATATTAGGAAGGTTTTGGAAGAAAAATAGGGCATAATATAATAAGGCCCACATTCGTTCTAAACAGAATTACAAACCGAAAATCCATTTAGCATCGCACAGGCTGGCTGTTGTCTGGACTGTAAGGACCAGATTCTTTTATAATTGCTACATATACGTCTAGCACAATATCTTTGTACAGTGTAGTATACAGACACAACATGCTCAGAAGTGTTTACAATCTGTATCAGAGAAAATAAAAATAAGACCGAGGGAGGGGGGAAGGGTGTGGGGGGATTTAAATGAAAGTGAGGGGAGTCGCACTATGTTGCTGATTAATCGAATACCCTTCAGCTCCAGCCTCCAGTTACAATCCCCCCTGCAGTTATGCTTAGTATTTTCTACTCTCCTCATTGCATTGGTGGGGTGCCAAGGGGGGCACCTTTTTTAGGTTTGCTCCCCCTCCTCTTAAAAGCTGGCTACGCCACTGCTTCCAACCCCAGTCATCTGCTGAGGGAATCGTGGAGAGGGGACAGGTTGGATGCAGGTCCCCCCTCCCCCCAAAAGAAGCAGAGGAGATCAGGATTTCATGAGGTCATAGCTGCATCACTCCGGCAGGCTCCACAGAGGCCGGTAGGGCCAAGATCTGCCCTTTGCTTGCATTTTATTTAGGAGATAAAAATAAAACAAAACATTGAGACTGTTTGTTCTCTGGCAAGCCTCCTTTCACTTGGAAACAGAGAACACAAAAAGATCGCTCTGCCCCTGCACAGCCATTAAACCATATTTTATCCTCGTTAACCAGGACCTGTGGTATCATTACTCAGTGAAAAACATCCTTCCAGGCTAATAACAGCCACCCTCAAACAGAAGTCTCTGAACTTTTAACAGTTAGCACTACACTGCGGCTCCTGATTGCCCTGGATCTCTGCTTAATGGCCTGCCTGCCTCAGGGACCCTGCAGCCAGTGCTTGGTGAAGGATGAGTGTCTTCAGTACTTGAGATCCTGCACCACGGATATCAACAGCAGCCGCACTTTAGACTTCAACAGGTGAAGGATCACGGCCATACACTACAGTCCTTACAGCCAAATACCCTGGGGTAGTGTTTCTATTGTTGAGGAGGTTAAAAATAGAGCTGCATAAGTTTTTCCTGTGAAATAATGAAAAATCTTCCCCGCCTCCTGAAAATCCTAACTTGGGAAGCAGAGTATTTGAAAAATCCATTTTAAGTAACACATTTTATTTCCCCGAGGGAATTTTCCCCTTTTCTCCCCTTCATTCCCCTTCAAATGAACTCAAAGAGGCAGAAACCTAATCCAAGTTAACTCTCAGGCCAGTTTGGAAGCTGTAGATGAAAATATTCTTTGTAACTCCCCTCCCCCAGACACTCCCTTCTTTAGAAGCTGTATTGACTGAAAATTGTGTCTAAATGTCAATTTTTTTTAAACTTTCCCCTGTTCCTGCCTTTGAAAGCTGCCTCTGACCTGTGCCACACTGGTATAAGATCAGGTGGGAGACCAATAATACTGAGACACTGACCAGTGATCCGTGCCCCCCTGTCCACATAGAACAATGCCCAGGGCCGGTGCAAGGAAGTTTCGCGCCCTAGGCGAAACTTCCACCTTGCGCGCGCCCTCCCCCCCAGCCCTGCGGCAGCTCCCCGCCCCCCACTGCCCTGAGGCGCCTCCCCCGCCCCCACAGCAGCTCCCGCCCCCAGGGAGCCGTGCGGCAGCTCCCCACTCCAGCTCACCTCTGCTCCGCCTCCTCCCCGAGCACGCTGCCCCCGCTCTAATTCTCCTCCCCATCCTGGCTTGCGACGCCAAACTGATTGGCGCCACAAGCCGGGGAGGCGGGAGAAGTGGAGCAGCAACAGCGTACTCAGGGAGAGGGCGTAGCAGAGGTGAGCTGGGGTGGGGAGCCCTGCGGCAGCTCCTACCCCCCTGGCCTGGGGAGCCGTGCGGCAGCTCCCCACGCCAGCTCACCTCTGCTCCGCCTCCTCCCCGAGCATGCCGCCCCCACTCTAATTCTCCTCCCCTCCCAGGCTTGCGGCGCCAAACAGCTGATTGGCGCCACAAGCCTGGGAGGCGGGAGAAGTGGAGCGCCCGCTGCGCTGGGAGAGGGAGTCTGAGCCGCACGTGTCAGTGCACCGCCGGCAGCCCAGCCCAGGAACGCTGTAAAAAAAAATTGGGGGCACCGCTTTTTGGCGCCCCCAAATCTTGGCGCCCTAGGCAACCGCCTAGTTTCCCTTAATGGTAGCACCGGCCCTGACAATGCCCCAAGGCAAAAGGTGGACATTAGCTGTTTGCAGACTCTCCTTCTATTTGAGAGTTCAGACCCCAATCCTGCAAACATTTACCTTTAAGATCTACTAGTAAAAAGCACTAGAAGGGCTAGGTATTATTTAGCAGGAATAATCTCAGTGAACTCAATGGGACAATTCACATATTTAAATGCTTTGCTGGAGAGGGGCCCTAGAAAGCATCTTCCTATACTTGACCTTTCTGTGTCAATTAGGGCCCTGCATGGGATTTACCCTGGTCCCAGTGCAGTACTGCCCCATTGCAAGGGTCAGTCCTGGACAAGTCTGGGGGAAGGCTGTGTGTAACATAGGAGGCAAGTTGCTCATGGATGTGATGATCCCTTCTCTTCCAAGGAGATGGCTTTGTTTCGTTTTGGTTGTTTCTGAGAGGCACAGGGTTGCCAACCTTCCAGGATTGGCCTGAAGTCTCCCGGAATTGGCATCAATCTCCCGGTGATTAGTGAAAGCAATCCAGGAGATGTTAATAGGATATTTTAAGAAAACAACATTACGTCATTGGGGGGGGGGGGGGAGAAGGGAGGGAATCTCCCTGAATAGTTTCAGTCCGAGTTGGTAACCCGAGAGAGACACAGAGTTATTCAGTCTGCTGTATTAAAGTGACGCCCCACCTGCTTCTTGAACTGGCTGACTGTGGAGCCAATCTGCTCAGACGTAGGGGAGAGCAGTAGCGGCTGGGAGCCAGTTGCAGCTCCTATCCTCAGCTGCCTGGTCCTGGTGCAAGTTAGGGCTAAACTGAGGCAGTTCCCTCAGGGCCAGTGGAGGACCATGTGGCAGACACCTGCTCCTCTATGCCTCTTCCCACCCCCTCCATTGGGAGTAGGTGGATGGCAGGTGTAGGTAGGCACTTTACACAAAGCAGACTTAGACTGAAGAATCTGGCCTCAGGTATCCTGTTCCTCAGCAGGTGTAAATCAGGCCAAGCCTACACTACAGACCTCTCTCGGTATAACTACGTCGCTCAGGGGTGTGAAAAATCCACACCCCTGAGCGACGTAGTTACACCAACCTACCCCCATTGTAGACAGCACTCTGTCGATGGAGAGCTCCTCCTGCCGACACAGCTACCGCCTCACAGGGAGGTGGATTAACAACGCCAACGAGAGACGCTCTCCCGTCAGCGTAGCAGCGTCTTCACTAAAGCACTACTACAGTAATGCAGCTGCATTGGTGCAGCTGCGCCACTGCAGCTGTACATGAAGACAAGCTCTCCGTGTAGTGCCACTGATGTCAGTTGAGTTATGCTAATTTCTATCCAGCTGAGTTCTCACCCTACTCCAAACAGAGAATACTTCCACTCTGGAGAAGGTCCAAAATGACCATCTTCCTGGGATTTGTCTTTATTGTTAACGTAGATAATAACCAACACGAATGTCATAAACCTCAGCTTAAGCTTTCTTCTGAAAGAGGCTATCGTTAGAGTATTTCCTGAAGGCCGCTTTTGTCTCTATCCCGAGTTCACTCTGCCGCAGAGGGACACACCAATTCTTAAACTCTTGAATTACAGATAATAGAACTCAATTTACCTGCCAGGGACAAGAAAGGTGGCCTACTGTCTGTCTGACCCTGATAATTTTGAAGGCAGCAGCATGAGATAGGATAGCCCACAGCATTGGAGATCACTGGCTAAGGCTACCTTTTTCAAGTGTCCTCTGAGCACATCAGTTTTTGGAGCACATCAGGGTTTTTTTGAGCACATCAGTTTTTGGATGCCTAACCTCAGATACCAGGTTTGCCAGGTTGGAGTGCCCAAAAATTAAGCATGCAAAGTTAGAGGGCACTTTTGAAAATTTGGGCCTAATTGTTTAAACAGCTTCTCATTTTGTGCCTACAATTAGTTCCAGGTGCAAAACTGCAGGCACAAATTACAGCATTTAGACATTTAATTGCCTGATTGCACTACAATTCAGGCAGTAAAAGCCTAAATGCTATCACTTGTTCCTGTGACTGACTAACACAAAACTGATGGCACATAATTAGGGATTAGGTTGAGGCCCCTTTAAAAAATTGGCCCTAGTAGTCTGAGATTTAACACTGGATACTAGAGCAAAAGCAGAGTTTGGTGAAAGGTCAGCAAACGCAGGAGGATGATTGCAACATGATGTTCCAGTAGATCCAAGCCCTGAATGAAGAAAACATTACAGACTCCTAGTCTACCAGAACAATGAGGTGTTCTCTTTGATAGGAAACTCTGCTTTTCTGCATGCAAGCAACAGATGTATCAAATACTATCAATGGAGGTTGAGTACTTGCCCAGGGCAATTTAGAGAAAGATATTTGCAGTTATGTGGACTGGAATGTTTTGATAAGCCTTAGGCCAGGTCAGTTGGCATGCATTATAAATCAAATAGTTGTATAGGAAAATCAGTCTGTGCTAACATCAACATCTAACTTGAGGAGTAATAAGTCAACTATACAAAGTCAGGAAGCTCTTTCCTTATCCAGATTTAGATCCTTGCCCTCCTTCCAATTCAGATGTAGAATATATACTGAGCCATCCTAGTGCTTCTCAGAACACATCAGTTGAAGGTGTTTTTCATTAAAAGATGGGAAAATACTATTGATAAAGTTTGGAGGTTTTTTTATTTTGTTTTCTGACCAGTTTAACTGAAAATGTTTGTAAATTTCAACTCAGATACAAATGTAAAAGTTTGAAATATTCATGTTAATGTAATCTAGCCTTCATTTTTTTATCAGGAGCTACAATATTTCTGCTGCTAAGAAAGATTCCTGGAAGAGCTGAAAATCAACTATGAGTGTTTAATGATATGGAGTGGTTTCAATACAGATATAGGTGATTGTTTTAAAAAAAAAAAAAAGTACAGTCAGCATTTCAAAATAATCAGGTAAATCAATAATAACTGCTCACCTAAAGAACTGTAATTTCATTCTGTAAAACTCAAATAGGTAATAAAGAATAGTAAAAACAAATTGAAAATGTATCATATGTTTAAATCTGACATGCCACTTCCTTATAAACATTATTGCACAGTTTGGGAGGAATATTAAATTCCATAGCTGAGTTAGGATACAATAAACGAAACACGGAAAAGCTGATGTCATTCACATGGCTGTATTCTTTATTCAGCATCAGACCCAAACAAGACTTAAGCATTTGCTAAGACTTAAGCATGGTCTACGCTTAAAAATTAGGTGGACCTAGCTAAGATGTTCAGGGCTGTAAAAAATGTCACGCCCTGAGCACTGTAGTTAGGTCAACCTAACCCCCAGGGTAAACATGTCTAGGTCGACAGAAGGATTGTTCTGTCAACCTAGAGGTGGATTAACCACAGCGACAGAAAAACCCCTTTCATCAGTGTAGGAAGCATCTACATTCCGGTGCTACAGCTGCAGCATCAAAGATGTGCCACTGTATGACATGCCCTCATTCAAAAACTCTCTCTTTATTTTTTTTTTTTCCAATCTATAAATGTTCAATTTTTATTACAAAGTATGAAAGGCAGAAAATACTGTACCTAATACACAGGAGGCTGAAACGTAAAAAGGTTAAAAAATTGAAAAAAACTACATAGGAAGCATAAAAGGATGCAACATTCCACTTTCAAGAGGTTTCATAAAAGACTGACTTAATTTACAGAGTTTCAATAATATGGTTCCAGGGTTCGGGTGTTAAAATCCACTGTAACAAAATCTTTTATATTGTTGCTCCATAAAAATAATTAAAAAGGGAATACCAGGACACTGCAGTTACTCGAGGCTAGGAAGAATTTAAAGGAAACCATGGAAGTTATTTGCAAAACCTACCAACTATTGTTGGGAAATAATCACCATCATTAGACATGTTTTTCCCTGAAAGCCTAGAATCCACAATGCTTTGCTGATTAGTCCTCTTTGGAAGCTGGTGTTAAATAATAATAATAAATAAATAATAATAAGCACTTTATTAAACCTGCAAATAATGGAAAATCAAAGTTTTAACAACTGAAAGAAAATGCAGAACACTATAATGTCTATTTTGTGCAGGCTAATGATCTATATTCACTTGTAAATTAAAGAATAACTGCAAACAATATGTCCCTTTAAATACTGTAATAAGTATTTGCTAAGTACAATTATACACAGAGTTAAATATTTACTAAGGACAAGGCTGGCTCCTGACTCCTGCCTGGTTTACAACTAAAACTTAGGTCGACCTCGCTACATTGCTCAGGGCTGTGAAAAATCCATACCCCTGAGAGACACATATCCCGTTAAGCCTAGGTAGAGATGCTGCTGGGTTAATGGAAGTATTCTTCCATCCACCTAGCTACCACCTCGTCAGGGAGTAGATTTACTACAGGGATGGAGAAACCCCTTCCATTGCTGTAGCAAGTGTCTACAGTACTGCAGCACAACTGCAGCTGTGCCACTGTAGCACTTGTGGTGTAGACACAACCTCAGGCAGTACTCAAGAGAATTTCCATGGCAGTTACTAAGGGGTTCTGGATGAAGGCGAGAAAGAACCCATACATGGTAATCTCTAGGAAAATCTCCACTATCCCAACTAGTTAGCTTCATAGTCAGTTAAGAAAGTTTCACCCTTAGGGATGAAGATTCAAAGAATGTATGTTCCACACACTTGGTTGTTAAATTGTTCTGAGGGTGAACTTAAATTCATAACTTTATTAGACACTAAAAATCACGGTCACAATAAAGAGACTGATTACAACAATCTATAACCCACTAACCCTCCTCTGTCCTGAAGAAGTGTTAACATTTGGTCACCTGGCCGAAGGGCTGAGTCACAAAGAGGCATCAGCGACCCGTGGAGCAAGAAAGGGGCTGCAGAACCAGAGAGCGAGACTGACAGGGAGACGGCACGCAACCACAGGATGGGGCAATGAACTCACGAGCTATTCCCCAGTGACCAGGAGGAGGTGCCATCTCTGTGGTGACTGGACCACCCCGTCACAGACAATTACACCTCAAAGTAAAGTTCATTCGAGCTGTGAGGAAGGCAACATAGAATGTGGTGGAGAAGGAAGCTCCGTGCTCTTTCTTCCCCTGCTGGTGTTTGCTAAAATGCAAACTGTTGCGTTTCCTGCAATCTCCCCTCCCCTTGTTAGTTTGATGACCCTGTTTACTGCTTATATGTAGACCTACACTCCTTTGTCTAAGGCAGACTGTGCTTATGCATTGCTTGCTGAACACAATTTAAGAATATAATTCTGGAATATATTCAGAACTTTTTGTACACACCCTGTGCATGCATCATACAAGAATCTCAATGATCAGCGAGTTATCAGTTTTCCAATGATATCTTACATGCCACCTTTCAGATACAGATTATGACAACAGTGGGTGAGGTGTGGTGAGTGTGTCAGGCCTGACTATATTGTTGACACAGTAGTGAACCACACACGGGCTTCCATGCCACAAGGGGCCCATGTCTAACATATCATTTTAAGTGTTCAATGATCAGTGATGGAGATACAGGCAAGAAAGTCCACAATGCCATCAGTGGACACATGGGTAAAATCAAAGCCCTGTTTTAACCCAACTGTTTCGATTTAGTGTTTGCAGCTAGCACTAGCAGAGGGTACCATGTGGTGAGCATTATTCTCTTGGAACACATTACTGGGAAATAAGGGTCACATGGTTTCCTCTGCAGTGTTAAAACCAGAAAATTGAATTTTCTTCCTGAACATTCATTTAGCCACTTCAACAAAAGTTCAACGTTTAGAGGGCACTCAGCGGCTAATTCGATAGTGTAAAAGGTAGCATACAGGTAATACATGCTGCAGCTGCTAATGCAATCTCTCTAAAGGTGATGGGCACATACAAAGTTGGTCAGTATTCTTGCAAATCAAATTTGATACCCCAAAATATGCTTAATATAATTTAGTGCCAGAAACTTGTCCCTGGCTAACCAGGAACTCGGAATATTGCAGATTCTGGTGGCCTCTATTCTTGTGGCATCCTGAACTTTTACTCACATATCCTTTGCGGCTTCACAAACAACGGGGGACGGAGGAAGAGGCTCCTGCCTATTAATTTCACCCCCGGGGAGGTCTTGACAGGTGAAAAATCCAATTTTTCCTCAGATGTTTACCCAAACATGCCAGGCTTCTGTATTGCTGCATCAGTGCCTCCATGTGGCATGCCCAGAGCGCTGCCTTTCCGATGGCTGTTTTCTTCTTGTCTTTCGGAGCGGGATCCATGTGGGAATTTCATCCCTCAGAAAAGCCAGCTCCGAGTTGTTGTCTGTCAGTAGCACGAAGTGGAATGGAGACAGAAGCCTCGGGACTAAGGATTTATTGACTCGAAACCAGGGTTAAACCTCCAGCTAGAACCAGCCAGCATTCTGTGGCACACCGTGGTCTAATACACTGGTGGAATGACAGCTTTTTGGGACAATGTGATGGGCACAGGGGACACTGACTGCTCCGAGGTTACGGCCGGAAAATCTGACTCACCCCCCTGCCCAGGGAGAGCAGGAATTGTGCCTTGGCAAGTGGAGCTGCTGCCTCCTCTGGAGGGAACATAGAGAGCACCGAGGAAAGGGAGGAACAAATCAGAGGTGCCACTTCTCCTGTGAGAGGAGAGGAGGCAGGAGCCGCGTGTAACTGGAACTGCTGCTGCCGTCTTTGGAGGGGGAACCAGGGCAAGCAGAGCTGGTGAGGGAAAGGAGCTAGGCCTCCGCTAGCAAAGCAGCGGCAATGCCCTGCAAAGCAGGAGATGGGGGCAGAATTCATTAATTAGGGGGAGAGTGGGGAACCTGGAGTTTGTCTGTTGGACTGTGAGGAGTCACCCAGAATTTAACAACTGGCAGGAGCACAAGGTGTGAGAATTGATCTTCTTTATGCGGGGAGGATTGATTTATTGGGGAGGGCAGATGGATTCATAGGCGGGTGGATGGGTGGGGCTGGGCTGACGTGTTGGAAGACAAGATGTATCAGCGTGTAAGTTAAATAGACAGGGCATGGGATGAGGAGGACTGGAGCCATGAAGATATTTGTCACCTTGATTAGTAGCCTCAGTCCTTGGGCAAGAAGGTGTCAAGGAAATGTTTCCAGCCCGTCTCCACAGTCGTAGCTTTGTTCTCCTTAGGAATTACCGTTTTGTCCAAAAGAGCCTCTACGCAAGGACAACTTGCTCATGAACATCACAAACCATAAAGCATCCAGCTGATTTGACGCGTTTGTTTTCTTTTAAGAGTTACCAAGCATAGATAGGTCACCCGGGAGCCCCCTGCAGAGAGAGAGAGAGAGCCACTGCTGAGCGTGAGCTTTCCACTCAGCCTACAGCAGAGCAAGCTGTGAGCTACCCATTCATATGCCACTACGGATGGTGCCTCATCGCCCCCTAGAACTCAGCGTATTGGGGAGGGTAGTTAGTCCAGGAAAAGTTAGGAGTTCATGGAAGCACAGTGCAACTCTCAAAGAAGGCAGCAGGTGAAATGAATTTAGCGCTATTAAAAGATGACAGATAACGTCCGTTTCCTGGGCAATCTTTTCATTGAGCTGCCACAGCACAGGAAGCGACAGTACAAGTTTCCGCCATGCTGCAGACCCTGCTTTGGAAGGATACAATTTCTCTATGGGAGGAGACAGCTTCATCTCCATAGCACATTCAGTCTTTGCCTTCTCTTGCGGAGATGGCCAGTGAATGTGACATGAACATTTGTCCATTGGGAACCAGACTGACACCTCCAATTCATCTCACATAAGCCAATGGACAGCTGTCAGATCTTTTGGTCACTAAGGAATTAACCAGAGGTTACATAAATTTAACCTGGTGCTACCCAGACCTCTCCGCTTCTGAGGCCCTTTAAAGGCTCAGCCAACTGGGTTCTGTATAAAAGCAATGGTTGGTACCTACCATTCAAAGACTGCAGTGACTTAACAGACAATAGAAAAGATTAGTTTCAATCAAGCAGTGTGAAAATACATAGAGGATTAAGTTGTACTGGGTTTGCTCCTTATTAGCTGTCATTGATGTAAAGTAGAAATCTTTTAGCACATCACGCTATTTACCTGAAATCACACAGGTTGTCTTTGTTCTATTTTCAATAAGATTTGCAGCTTCCCAAGGGAAGACCCTTGACATTTTAGCAAGACTTTTTACTTCTAAGGGATCCAACTAATTAGCTGTGTGCCAATAATCCTGGACAACGTTTACTTCTAATTAACAAGCTGACAAGAATTCAAATACAAATTACTCTTACAAATTAAAGGTTAACCACAGACTGTCAGCTTTTGCCATAGCTTTAGACAGTTTTAAGAGTGAAAAATCATTGTAACTTAATTAAAAAGGGAGACTCCATTTCTATAATGAAAAGTGCAGACTTCCACTTTTAAAACCCAGAGATGTGCTTTTGGGGGACAAAATACTCACTCTCCCCAATCCCAGAAAAGAGGATTAAGATTATAAAATATTCATATCTATTTCCCACCCTACTACTGAGAATGTAGATGAATCTGTTGTCCACTTTTCATATTCAGACATCCACGGAAAAAATATTTAACACAGTCCAGCAGCCTTAAAATAATTTAAACTGTTCTGTGGGGTTTTGGGGGTATTTTTTAAAACAGTAGCTCATTATTCATTGAAATTCTCGCTGCAAGCAGGAAAAATCTTGAGCCTCCAGAACTGCATGAAAGGCAGAAATCTGGCCCTGACTTGCATAGATACGTGAACAATGTGTTTACCAGAGGGATTGGTCCTATCTAGGGCCTGATGGTGCATTAGCACTGAAGGGCCTAAGGGTATTTAACTTGTTTTTTCTACAAGAATCTCTCCCTTAACCAGGAGAGTACACGTTTCTCATGATATTTAGCAAACATCAGTTCCTTCTGCCAGGCAGCCGCCTGCAGCTGGAATCAGACTGCCCAATTAAGGTTAAGATTGTGTCACGGTTATTTTTAATAAAAGCCACAGACAGGTCGTGGGCAATAAACAAAAATTCACGGAAACCTGCAACCTGTCTGTGACTTTAACTAAAAATAATGGCGGGGGGGGGGGGGGGAGGACTGACGGGGTGATGACTGAAGCATGAGCCCCACGGTAGTGGGGTGGGAATCCCGTCTGGCTGCTGGGCGCACACATGAGCGTGGGGTAGGGATAAGAATGGCCATACTGGGTCAGACCTATGGTCCACCTACCCCAGTATCTGTCTTTCGACAGTATCCATTGCCAGATGCTTCAGAGAGAATTAACAGAACATGGCAATTATTGAGTGATCCATCCCCTGTTGTCCAGTCCCAGCATCTGGCAGTTAGAGGCTTAGAGACACCCAGAGTGTGAGTTTGTCTCTCTCACCATCTTGGTTAATAGCTATTGAAGGACCTGTGCTGTATTCAGTGTTGCTGTAGCCATGTTGGTCCCAGGATATTAGAGAGACAAAGTGGGTGAGCTAATATCTCTTATTGGACCAACTTCTGTTGGTGAGAGAGACGAGCTTTTAAACATACACAAGCTTGTCACAGAAAGTTAGAAACAGTTCCTTAGCCACAGGATCAAGACACTACCCCACATTGCCTCTCTCAAGGCCCCCGGTTTTCCAGAGTCTTTTCTTACAGCAGTTCATCTTCACAGGATAAGCCAACCAACCAAAATAGATGAGCCCGGCTTCCTTCAAAACCAACCTCAATGCTTCTGTGTAAGCCTAGCAGCATGGATGCTTTGAGATCATTTATGGCCAACACCCTACTCACAAGCAAAAGCAGCATATTTTCAGCTAATTTGTAGTAGCAGAATTTCCAGGTTCAGTTTTCAGCCACTGCTTCTGATCAACACACAGCTGTTTTCTTATCCTTCTCTGTTGTCAACGTTCCATTTTCATGCTTAGAGACAGGATAGGGTTGGGTGCGGGTGGGGGGTGGAGGGTCAGAATCCAGGCTGATTGCATAAACATTGGTCAGTGAGGTTAAAAAATTGCAAAAATAACTCAATGTGTCTTCATTATGTAGACACTGTAAGGCAGAGTGTGTTTTCAGATCTCACTGGACAGCAAGTAAAGGAAAATATTACACAGATATTCTGCTCGACACAAGCCAAAAACCTTTTGCAGAACACTTACACACCCTGAAAAGACATCAGTTCATGTTGAAGCATATTGTCCAGAAGAAATCACTTCACTTTGTTATTAAATGTTGCAGTGAAAACAGTTCTAGGGCTAAATTAGGATGCACACCCCTTGTGCATTTGTTCATAAAAGGGACTGTGTTATTTGTGGGTGTTCATAGGCTGGTCAGCCCAAGAGTGTCTGAGTAGCTGTCCACTCGTGGTCTTGGCTCAAGTAATCAGGGCCATGCAACGGGGGAGGAGGGAAAGTGTGTAAGGGAACAGGTGGCTATGCTAAAATAACCAGACCCTGCTCCTTGGCCCCAGAGGGTCCCAGAGCCAGGGCCATAATTAAACAGCCCCATAGCCTGACGTAGGCCAGCTGCGGGTGCTTATCTGCAATGTAGACACACCCTAAGCCTCTTCTCCACCAGGTCCTTCTGTGGCTGGAGCTGCAAAAGTCTGAGGAGCATGAACCACAGAGGTCTTGTATAAACCAGGATTAAAGTGCAACAGATCCACCAAGTGATTTCCCTTCTGGATAGGGCTCATGCCCCAGTAGGTTAGTCAGGATTGTGTCACCAACTCATTATAGGCCCAATCCAACATCAATGAATCCAATGCTATTGACCTCAATGGGCGATCAGACCTCCTTTGACTTGGTCAGCTTATCTGAAAAAAGATAAAAAAAATAAGGGTGGCGTGGGGGGAGGCCACTACAGACCAGATGCTGCATCTGAGCTGAGTTCTCAGTAAATACATTACAAAAGAAAGCCTGACCAAATGGAGAGTCCACTCAGGGGTATATTGAGCCCCCCCCCATGAGTTAAATTAGATCTACTCAGGAGAGATTTGAAAGTAGAAAGATAATGACTAGATAACGAAGTGTGCTGCAGTTACAGGCTACAGTACCATGTTGTATTGGTCTGAATCAGGACGAATCTTCAACTTGAGTCAATCATCATGCTTTGTTAGAATTCTATATTTGAGCCAAAAAATAAAAATCAACCCTTCAGAATAATTTATTGAGACCAGGGCCGCCGCTTCCACTAGGCGACCCTAGGCGGTTGCCTAGGGCGGCAGGATTTGGGGGGCAGCATTTTGCCGCCCTCAGCAGAAATTCGGCAGCGGGGGGTCCTTCCACTCCGGATCTTCGGCGGAAATTGCCCCGAAGACGCGGAGCGGAAGGACCCCCGCCGCCGAAGACTCCAGGCCCCCTGAATGCTCAGAGGAGGAGCGCTGCCACCTAGGGCAGCAAAAACCCTGGCGCCGTTCCTGATTGAGACCATGGAAGTAGCAGTGATACTGAATTACACTGCACCTTTCGTCCCAGGATCTCGAGATAACACTCAAACTTTCATTAAGTCTCAAAACCATAAGGCATTTGAAGAGCAGATGGGCAAACTGAAGTAGAGAGGTCAAATGGCTCGACAGAGGTCACCAACAAGGCATGATTGATCCAGGAATAGAACACAACACTACTGGCCCCGAGGCTAATGCTCTAACCACTAGACAGTCATAGAATCATTGGACTGAAAGGGACCTCAAGAGGTCTTTTAGTCCAGTCCCCTGCACTCAAGGCAGGACTAAGTATTATCTAATCTAGACAATGCTCCCTCAAGTAATCAAATGCACTTCAATTCAGCTGAATTTGATGCAAAGTTATTGTGCTCACATCACACCCTGAATGCCAATTCAAGTTCATAATTTTTTGTTTTCCGGTATGGTCTTGAGTCTACGTAGGTGCCAGATGAAGTGAACTTGCAGGTAACTCCATGTCACTGATGTTTTAAAATGCACTCGATTGATTTGTGTATCGTTTTATGACAAGACATGTCAGTGGGCTGTTATGAATCAGAGCTGAATAAGGTTCACAGACATTCCTCTTGATAAGAAAGAGAAGATTTTGTAGCCATCTGCAACTCCCACAAGTATATACACATATAGTCTGATGCCCAGACCAAACTGCTGATCTCATCATGTCCACAAAGCACATCTTAAGGCTCAAACAGAGACGGTCACTCCCAAATCTATTTTAGTGTAGCGTCGGCACATCTTTCTGGGGAAACTATGCCACTAGTAAAAAGGTCTATTACCCTAATTCTTTAATGACAAGGATATTGCTGTAAGCCTACATAGCCTCAATGGAGCTACATCAATTTACTCCAGCTGCTCTTAGGCCATTTCAGGACTATAAAGTTCTTGCTTCTTCTGCAAAAGATCTGTTTCTTTTACGAGCGGAGGAAGAATATTTTGTTTGACCAAAAGACTCAGTAACAGCAGCATGGCACGTACTCAGCTGTTTTTCCCAAGCAAGTAGTCTCTATTCTACTGTTGGATTCACATGGACAGCAATACATGCTACATCAGCTAGTCACTAAAGACCAGCAATTGCTTTCTGCCTGTTACTGGGGTTCTCCAAAAACTCTTTAGGGGATCATTTTGTTAAGAATTTCCACACAAACAAAACAGATCCCACACAGTGCTCCTCACGCCTACAGCACGACAACATATAGGTGAAAATAGGCAACTATATTACGAAGCCATTTAAACAGCTTTTCATGTGCTGTGTTTTTATACCTGCCTACTGTATTTTCCACTCCATGCATCTGATGATGTGGGTTCTAGCCCACAAAAGCTAAATTTGTTAGTCTCTAAGGTGCCACAAGGACTCCTTGTTGTTTAAACAGCTATGTTTGCAATCGGGCACAGCTAAAATAATCTAACCACATGCTTCCATTTACTCTCTCTACTACATACAGTTTGTGCTTTCACTGAGGTCAGCGGGAACTGGGCATGTATCTAGGGGCAGAATTTGGCCAGTTTTTAAGCTTTGCTGGAAATACAGTAGGGTTTATACATGAAATAACCAGATTTCTTCTTTAATAGGTTTTGAGATGGCTGGGGGAGAGAATTTAAACCTTATTTTTGTTTCAACTACATTTATTTTTGCATTCTTGCCTTTGTTACTGCATGGAGAGAGTTTGTCTTTCAGCTCTGGAGACCTGGGGCTCAAATTGTAATGTGGACACAAGCGACAAGGAATTTGCTGGAATCACCACAATCCCTAGTGTCTATTAGTCCACGCCATAAAACTACTACCACACAGCTTGGCATCACCAGCTGTCACTGATTAGTCAAGGCCCAGACTAGCAGACCCTTTCAGGTCAGGGCTGAGGTGCAGACAGGGTTGGGTGTGGTCGCCAGCACAGCACCCAGCTCCAGCTAGGGCTATTATTCATTCATTTGCACATGGAGCAAATTCCACACCAAATTAAAATGGCAGGTATTTTATTTGCATGTTTTGCAGGCTCAGTAGGCACAAACCAGTTATTGCAACGGAGAAAGTCAAGGCAACATTCTACTTGGACAGTGTTTGCTTAATTATTCGTATTAGGAAATCACTCTCAGTGCCATATGGCTGTTACGCAGAGTCATTTATAAACCAATAGCAGCAGACAGGCCAAAAACTTTGTTCACAAAACAGAGGGTAGCCACCCCACTTCCTTAAAACCAAAGCGTTTAGACCTTTATGCTTTTGAAAAAGGAAATTAATGTTTCACCAAAGCCAGCTAGGAAGCCCAGCAGCAATGTATCGAGTATCCATGGAATCCTGGTATTCGGTATCTATGGAAATCTCATTATCCTGGGCCATGCTTTTCAGTTATTTACACATAACTGGATTCCCGTTCTGTGTCAGGCCTAGTAAAACAGTGGTGAGAAGGTCGTATCTTCCTTGATATTAAATCACAAGGCTACTTTGTTCTCTTGTAACTGCAATACTGAAGGGCAGTGCTGTTCTTCAAAGAGGTGAGGTCTTTGTATATGCCACTGTGAGAAGGCACGTTGTTACATAAGCATTCGAAATCTCTTGAAAGGAGAATAAATAAATTAGCTTTCTGTTCAATCGTACCATGAAAATGTCAACACCGGGAGAGATTTGATTAGACTGCTAAAGTGAAAAATGACATTTACCTTGAGTCTAGCTGGGCTCAATGAAGCAACAGATCATCCAGCAAAGTTTTTTGTTTCACCTGCACCGAGATCTCCCCGTTTCAATTTGGCTTGCTAGTCAAATGGTGTTACGTGCTTCCAAACAGGAAAGTTGTTTGAGGACCCATCTGGTCTGTGTATATTTAATGCAATTCTCATGGTAGCATCTGAGTATCATCATGCCTGTCCATCAAGGCCCATACACTGGCCCTCTTCTCCTTTATTTTATGCTGCAATGATCAGAGTGATTATTTTGTGGTCTGCCAGGAGAGTATGTTAACAGGCCATTTTTTTCCCACCATGATTACTGAGGGATGGTTCGAAGGAAGAGATGGTCTTACAGGGTGCACTAAAAGTTGCAAGATTTAGGTTCATCCTGATCCACAGCAAGGAGCACTCCTCCCAGACACCCTGTCCTTGAGAACTTCACAGGGACCATCAGCTTAACATCACCATTGATTGCAACTGTTACTGTGCAGCCCAGAGGGAGAAGCAGCCCCTTCAAGAGTTGGGCCCTACCCCCTTTAGATTAGGACCAGGACCTTGGAATGAATCCAGAATCAAATGTGGAGTCAGCATAGAGCACCAACAACCTACATAATGTTTTCTAGTCAGAAGCGGCAGAAAGTCCCTAAAAATGGGGGGCCATCAGCACCCAAACTGTGGCCACACCCTCCCACACTGGCCCTTCCCCCCCGAACCCCTGCTCCCGTGCTGCCCCTTCCCCCCAAGGCTCCCCCCTCACTCCTCTCTACCCCCTCCTCCCACTGCTCGCCCTTACGGCTGTAAAAAGTGGGAGAACACAGCCCTCCCACATTTAAAAGTGACAGGGCCATGGCCTCCTGCCCATCCACCCACCCGCGCCCGAGCTTCTAGTCACTCTTATCTAAGAGAGGTGTTGCAACACTCTGAACCAGCTGAAGCCTCTGCAAGGCCCTCTTGGTCAGCCACAGGCAGAGTGCCGCATCTAGCAGTTTGAGGTGGAGGTGATAAAAGCAGGCGTTGTGGCCGGGCCCTGACCATAAGGATGTGGCCTCCTAGCTGGCAAAAATGGAGGAAAGAACTTTTCACCTTTGCAACTAAATGAGTGGCAAGGAAGAGATGAATTCAATATGACCCTGAGTCACGGCAACACACTGAAAATTGACCACCGATTGTAAGCAGGGACAAAAACACATTTTGTTCCTAGTCATGTTTAAGTGTATGCCCTGGTCTACATTTAAAATTTAGATCAACCTAGCTAAATTGCCACCAAGTGCCATAGTTAAACTAATCTAACCCCCAGCATATACATGGCTAGAATTCTTACACTGACACAAGGGATTTTTCCTATGCTGTAGGTAATCCACCTCCCTGAGCGGCAATAACTAGGTCAATGTAGGGTCTACACTGTAGCTCCCATAGTGTAGACATGCCCTAGGGTTCCCCCTAGGGTTATATGCAACTAGGAACAGACATATGTGTCTTGTCTGCACTACAATTAACCTAACCTATATGTTGGTTCACAGTTGTCAAAACATGAATACAAGTTCAGAAGTAGATAAAGCCCCATAGCTACAGACCTTTTTGTTGTACAACTCAGTATCTTTATTAACAAGTAAAAATGCAGAGTGGGGCTAATCTAATATTCCCTGTTAGCAGAGACCTGGAGACCGATCGTTCAAATGATTATTAACGGCACAACAAACATGCACATTCATGATTCAGAGTCTCGGCATTAGTGTCGGACAGCTATTCCTGTTACATAAGGAAAGATTAAAGAGGGATGATTAACAGCGGACATTAGCCTCAAACACTAATAGCTTCATTAACCGAGCACTGGGGTTTGAAATCGTATTTCTAAGCTTTGTTTCTAAAAAAACAGAAAAAAAACCCAACACTAACTATGTGGTTTCCACATGCTGCTTTAAATTGCTAAAAGCAAGAATCTTTCTGAACCTTCACGCACAGGGTATTTCAGTGACACACTGTCACTCGTTGGAGGAGAACCCGTTCATCTTAACACATCAAAATCATTTACAAGCAGGATCATCGTGCCATGATAATTCACACACCCAAGCTTAGACCGAGGGGAGCAGCTGCCAAGAAGTCACAGAGTCAGAGGGTGTTTCAAACAAGTCTCCTGAGGGCAGCTGCTTAGAAACAATGTGCCAGCCCAGAAGCGATGCCACCTGCCCAAGCGTGCCATCTTTGACTCTTCCTCGGTAGGCAAGATAGCATGCAGAGAGAGCTGGGACAGATATGTTTGCAGTGGTTCCTTCTTTATGTTCATTGACATCCTCAGTCTTGAGAGGTGCTGAGTACCCTCAACTGGTCCCATTCATGCCAATGGGAGTTCCCGGTGTTCAACACCTTAATGTTCACATACAACGGTTCTCTCGTTCACATGGAAACCATTACTGAAGGAAAACAGATAAGGCAATAAATCGCAGCCATTAACAGAATTTGATTTAATCCTCCCTGCTGTCCAGCCCCCTCCGAGGTGGTGCCACCAGGGGAATTGTCTGCCTACAGTCTGCTTCCTAATTTCATAAATGTAAGATTCATATAAAAATCTCCCTACTGATTTAATACCTGAGAAATCCCGGATGAGCCGATTACTTTAAACCCCTTAAATTCTGTTCCCACCCATGGTCAGGAAGCACTTCTGACCACATCCCTGGCATGGGGGAGGACTTCTCCGTCTATACCCTTCTACACCATGAATACTGCGTGGGGTAGGCTAAAGGTATCCTCTTTCACTCCCTCTTCTTAGAGTTCACGGATTCGCCCCCACAACGGTCTGCGAGAAATTCCCAAACAGCAGTCTAAAGCCACTTGAATTGTAGTGAACAAACTATCTGTTAAGAAAGCAGATAAATTCCTATGGAAGCCAAACAAACTCACGTGGTAGACAGAGCATTCTGCAGTCTAGGACCCCTTAGAATATGTCTACCCTGCAGCTGGGTGGGAACCTCCCAGTCTGGATAGACAGATTCATCCTCGTACACTTAAAATAGCAGCGTGGACATCGCAGCTCAGGCTCAAGAGCCCACCTGACCCCCTAGGCTTACAGCCCGAGCCGTAAGGTCCATGTTGCTATTTTTAGCATGCTATCTCAAGCCCCATTAGCACAAGTCTGTCTGTCCAGGCTGGCAGGCTCACTCTACTGCAGTGTAGACATACCCTTAGAGCCTTCACCAGGGAAGCCCCAGTACTTGGAAGTTGTAGCAAAGAAACTGAGAAGTTTAGCCTTATATGTCTAAAGAAATGCCTTCCAGGCAGCGCCCAAGTCCTAGTCCCTACTGTCAGATGTCTTATCCTTTCCCGCTGGGCTTGTCTACAGAGAGATTAGGGTTAGAAAATGTTAACTAACAGGATTTTTAGGCACAACTTAGTACTCAGTGTAGACAGGGACTCTGGTGTTTAACACTATCAAAGGGTGGTCATTATTAGCACTAAAGGTCCACCCTCGGTTGTATTATGACCAGACATGCCTTTAAACAGGAGGCACGCCTTCTACACTAAAGCTGGAATTTTCAGAAGAGTGTAAGGGATTTAGTGTCCAGCTCTCAGTGAATTTTAGTGTGATTTGAAAATCCTAGCTCAGACATTCAACCTTGTGTCAGTTAACACATGTTCTAACACAATGTAGTTTTGCGCGTGAATTGAGTTACCCATGATTCTTCTCAAAGTACTAGGTGCTGAAACTTGAGAGCCATTCTGTCCCCACTGGATTTTAATGAATACCTGCAATATAGGTGATAAACATTCATGCCTATAAACTTTTAGATGAACAATTCAGCACAATGCAGAAATACAGATACAACTAGAAGTCACCACACCGAGTTAGAACCAAATTTTTCAAGTAGGCTCCTGTAAGATTGTGGGGTGAGAGAGAGACGGCATCTGTTTGCACGAGTCAAACCCAAATTTGCTCACACAGAAGTGCTGATTCTTCCTGAGCAAACAGACAAGCCCCTAAATATTGTGGGCAAGTGTTTAGATGCTGTGTTGAAAACTTGATTCTCAAAAAATCAAGTCAGAAAAAATCCTCCACCATTATTATTTCACTCTTTAAACAAGACCAAAATTTACACAGCATTGCCCTTACAAGCTTAAATGCTGCAACCTTTTTCTTTGCATGAGGGAAGATTACACGTCCACCCCTATATAACGCTATCCTTGGGAACCGAAAAATCTTACCGTGTTATAGGTGAAACCACGTTATATCAAACTTGCTTTGATCCGCCGGAGTGTGCAGCCCCCCCCCGAGCACTGCTTTATCGTGTTATATCCGAACTCGTGTTATATCGGGTCGCGGTATATCGGGGTAGAGGTGTACTTACAAGGAGCCTCTACTGTGATCTGATTCTGATTTAGAGAAATGACAAAATTCATGGCAAGTCCTGGAATCTGTTTCCACAACGCTTTATTGCTTCCAAGATGTGGCGTTCATTGCTCCTTGCAATGTACAGAATCATACATTAACAGCATCCCCGTCACACGAGTACTACAAAATTTCCACTTTCACCCACTATGTGCTGTTGTTATTAGAGTGCCAAGTGACATATCAATTTACACAGAAGCCTCCAGCTCATTTTGCTGGGTAAATATAGTCTTGTGAGCAAAATGAATTTATCCCCCGTTTTTCAACCAACATGCCTTAATTTCCAATTAGTGCAGTGCACAGGGCACTGTTACGGCACATGCATTTAGTATGATTAGCCATTGCATCGGCGGTAGGGAGAAGAATAAATTAAAGCATTGGTTACGCGCTTGCAAAATTATGCTCACTTATTCTTCAACTAGATGTTTCATGCTGTATCTGCTTTTCCTCTCTCAACCTTCCCTCTAGGTGGACTATTAGGTGACTCTCGGGTGAAATAGGATGAAGCCAGTCAATGACAAAACTCCCATTGACTTCAATGAGGTCAGTTTTTCGCCCTTGGAGAGAGATTCGGGCCCCAGTTCCAGTGCTGCAGAGCAGCTGGGAAGCCAGTTTAACTAGCTACCTGGGGATTCCCCCCTGGAAGGTGAATCCGTGGCTGACACAGAGCTTCTACACTGGCTCTAAGCCATTGCCCTTCTAGTCCTTGGCATTGATAGTGTAATCGGGGCATATCTACACACCAGCTGCTTGAATAGCAACTTTGGTCCATGGGCAGCCAGGCATAAGTTACAATAGCCTTTGGGCTGGGAACCAGACTAGTCCCAGGATTGGGAAAGCCGGCTGTGTCCTGCTGCACCCGCCATCTGGTTTTGGATTCTAAAAGTCATCAAGGTGCCCCCAACTCTGAAGTCCAAGGGAGCCGAGGGAGCTCCTCACCTTGGAGGAGTCAGCGCTTAGTGAGATCCTACTGCATCCGGCTCTCCTCAGACCACGGATCCCAAGGATCCTTCTGTTGACATGAGCTACTAGACTCCCACCGGTACCCTACCGCAGTCCAGCTCTAATCACCAGGCCCAACTCCCTCTTTAGGTATGTCTCACCATCTCCCATCTGTATGAAGTGTCTCTTTCTGGCTCACAATACCGTGACTCCCAAGCTGACCAAAAAGCATTTATGTGATGGGTTCTTTATACCTTTCTAATCCAGGCTCAAATTCATTATCTAGTATCATGAGAGAAAACCCCGCCTTTCATGTCAATATGGATGCAATGCAGCCAAGAAAGCCCTGTTAAAAGAAAAAGAAAAGAAAAAAAGCAGGGGTGGGGGGCTTTTTTAATCCTTTTCTCCTACACCATTTTAAACAGGATGAGCATGAAAGTGTAAGTGGACACACATGGAACCAGAGAGAAAATCAGGTTGATGCTTCATACTAGTAAAGGTTCAAAAATAATCTTACTGCAATTCACAGTTAAACTGACTCATTCACTGGAATGCCCGTAGCATTATCAAGATGTGAATAGGAACACGAACACCAATGTCCATCTATCAAGGAAGGGGCAATAAACGACGGCTAATTGTCCTTTTAATTTTTGCTTCTGTGTTTAGAAATGCTTTGTAAATATTTTCCCTTAGGCAAACGATTCAATCCATAAATGGAGAAGTTAAAATCAAAATATACTGTGTGCCTGCCCTCTTTGACATAATATACCAACCTCATTTATTCCAGTCTGATCCTTCCCTCTCTGACTGAGAGTTATGTTCTCAGGGTATTTTGAAATAAACTAGTACCTTCCTGAAAAACAAAACAAAATGTGTTTATTTTCAAAAATACTGCAACCAACCTCTGGGACTGAGACCACACTTATCAGGCTGGCCAGCAAACAGCCACTGATTATAACAGCTTTGGTTATTGCTGTGCTAGGCTGAATTTGAACTGGCATCCTACGGGCAAGATGCTCCAGAGCACCTTAACAACCCCCTGAGCCACCCCCGCCTCACAAAGTAAAACACAAACAGGTTTGGTAGGTTAATAAGCAGCCTCCAAAAAGTTGCTCTCTTAGGACTTCTCGTTACCCTCCACCCTGTAAGCTACTCTGCTATGGGTGGACAGAGGAGAATTCAGCATTAACAACATGGTTAAGTAATTTTTCTTTCCATCGCTTATCTCCTTTTCATCTCTCACGTCTGCTTTTAATTCCCCTTTCTTGCTAGCTTCCTACATGTTTACTTTCTTCGGGGTCTGTCTAGGCTCCGTATTGGAATTATGCCAGGGTTGATCCCCATTAGGTCAAAAAATGAACTTCCATACCTCCTAGCAAGGGGAGGGTCACCACTCCTAGGTCTAGCTGTTGAATTCCAACTCTACTTATTAAGCTCTACCTAGATTAGAGAGGCCAGGGAGATGTAAAACAGGAACAGCAAGTTTAGTTGCCACATTTCCAAAAGCCACCTAGTTCCAACAATAACAACCTGCTCTTATAAATGGAAAGTCATGGTAGTACAATGCATTCTGGAGAGTTAATACAGCAAACACCAACTGCTGTATTAGGGAATTATTTACAGAGTCCCAGTCTTGTAAGTGTTTCAGTAATTTTGTTTAATGAACCTCAGCCCTCTGAACATTGCAGATAGACACGGCATACCTGTGTCCTCTTAAGCATGTATTTGGTTGGCCATCTGGATGGAAAATGCCAGTATCATTCTAAGGATTAGCAGCGTTTTCAAGAGCTGTTGATACAGTAGATGGGAATTTATACAAGATGTAGCATTGCTGTTTCAGGAATGCTCCCTAAAACCTCTCAGTAAACATCTTAAAGACAGCAATTATCCTCATCGAGCTATGAATCTCTGCAGCATGTCAAAACACTTGCCCTTCCTAATCACAGCCATCCGCCAGTTCTTTAATTATTTAGTGACATGAAGGATGCTAAGATAATCAGAGCATGCAAACACTTACTGTAGCAGGGATTCAGAGAGACTTGGTAAATATGTATTTTAAATATGGAACATGATGGTAGACATTTAAAAAAAAAAATCTTTTGTCTCTTTACTGCCTCCCATTCAGCAAGTTCATGGTTCACCCCAGTAGTCCCCAAACTTTTTCCATCATGCCCCCCCCTTTACCCTTAAGGGAACCTGTCTGTGCCTGTGCCCCCCCCCCCACCACACACACACACACACACACACCACGGTCGGGAGCCACAGTTAGGAGTGGAGCCGGGAGCAGGGCCAGGAGCAGAGAGCCAAGGTAAGGCCGGGAGCGGAGCTGCAGCCAGGGCGGGGAGCAGGGCAGGGGGCATGGCTGCGGCCGGGAGTGGGGCCATGACCGGGGCCAGGAGCAGGACCACAGCTGGGGACCGAGTTGGAACTGGGGGCAGGACCAGACTAGAACTGGGGGCAGAGCACAGATGGGTGGGGTTCCCTCCCTGCATCCCGTGGGTGCACCCCACAGTTTGAGGACCACTGGTTTACCCTATGTGCGCTGAAGGGAGTAAGGGGGTATAAGGGCTATCTGCATGGTGCGGGTGTGGGGTCACTACTCTCCCTCCCATGCAGGTCTGTTGGCAGTAAGTGGGCAGGGGCGAGGCCTTAATTCAACCCCCTCCCCCCCATCACCACCCCCCAGACCAGCTGAGCCAGCACAGCAGGGGAAGTAACATGATACTGGTATAGGCCTGTAGCCGATTGCTCTCACAGGGGCAATCCCACACCAAGAGGGATTTGAGACTCCGATGCCTGGTCTGCACGTAAAAATAGATCCACCTAGCAACTTTGCTCAGGGGTGTGAACAATTCACACCCATGGGCACCACAGTTAAGCCAGTCTAACCCGCAGTGCAGTCACGGAAGGGCTATGGAACAATTCTTCTGTCGACCTAGCTACTGCCCCTTGGGGAGGTGGATTACTTACAGTGATGGAAAAAACCCTTCCATCAAGGCAGGAAGCATCTATGCTACCGGCAGGGTGACCAGATGTCCCGATATTTGGGGTTTTGTCTTATATAGGCACCTATTACCCCCCCATCCCCTGTCCTGATTTTTCACACTTGCTTTCTGGTCACCCTAGCTACCAGCACGGCAACTCCGTGGCTGCAGTGGCCATAGTGTAGACATGGCCTCAGTCACATTTTCCTCCCTCCTGATGCCCTCCTTGCACTGGGGGTGGGGGGGGGGAAGAAAATAAGTACACACCCTTCATATTTTACAGCAATCACCAGAATTCAGCACCAACCCGGAATGTCAAGGCCCAACTTGCTGAAGACATTTTGATTCTAAGGAACTGCAGATTATTCACGATTTTATTACATTGGATCCAGATCTTAATTTCCTAAGCCCACTAAAGCCAGAGAAACTCTTTCCACTGGATCAGGTCCCTGAAGGCTTGCCTTTATAGAATGGTTTGCATCATTTACTGCTCTCAGTTACACTGGTGCAAATCCTAAGTAACACTATGAGACCCAGTTATTTCCACCTCTGTTGCTGAGATTTGGTCCTGTTTGTCAGACTACTCCTTTGGGGGAGATATTGTAATCATTCTCTAATTACATAAACAAGAGACTATTAAACCAGCGTAGCAAAAGTTGTTATAACTATTCACTTAGATACATTTTGCTGTTATATTACTGCATTTAAAGAGTGCTGATACCTAAGAGCTCAACACAATGCACATGGATGCCAGTGGAAGACTTCCTCTTGACTTCAATAGGCATTGGATGCGGTTGCATCATGCCACAGGCAGAGAAAACCCTTGGGTATGGCGAATCGGGGCGACCGCTCCGGGCCCCGCGCTTTGTGGGGCCCTGCACTTCAGTGTGCATGTCGTGCAGGGGGCTCTAGGCTGGCCCAGGGGGGTAGCGTTAGGGGTGCCTGGGAGGCAGCCCAGCCCAGGGGGTGGGGTTAAGGGTTCGGGGGGCCAGGCCGGCCCGGGGTGTTAGCGGGGGGCCTGGTGCCGGCAGCGGGGGTCGGGCCTGCACTCACTGGCAGGAAGTGCGCGTTGTATTTCTTTTTCTTGCTCGGCATCGCAGGGCTTGTGCTCAGTCTCCGGCAGCAGCGACCCCAGCCCGCACCAGCTTCACCCCAGCATCACCCACTGCCACACCAGCAGCCAGCATCCTAGCACCGCCAGAACACACCAGTGCCAGGCTGACCCCATCCATTGCCCTTCTGCCCTGGACTCCTCCCTTTTCCGGGACCCCCCAGCACAGGGGGCCCCATTGCACCTAGCACAGGTGCCACCCTGTGACTCTTCATCATCCCTCACTCCACAGCACTGGTGTCCCCTGCCCACACCAGATTTCACCTATATAAAAAAATGTTAAGGGGGGCCCATACAGGCTGATTTGTCCTGGGCCCTGTTGTAACATTCCCCTTTGGTGTTATACAGCCCGGTGATCTGCTAGGCCACTCCATCCTTGACTTTGGGAGCCAGCCTTACCCTGCTCTGCTGTGAGAACCCCCACTCCTGGGCTGTTCATGCACAGCCTCTGGCATGTAAGCTGCTCCTTGGATTGTGCAACCGAATGACACTAGCCAATAGTTCCGGTCCCAGACACAACCTTAGGAACCTCCGTCTTGCAGTGTCCAGTTATGCCCGCTGGACGCTGCAAGCTCATATGAGTTCGTCAATTTAACAAAGACATTGATAGGTAGCAGGCTTGTTATCTGAAGGGGAGCCTCTAACACGCTTCAAACCAAACAGTGCTTCAAGTAGAATAGACAAAGATTTATTAACTATAAAGATTGACTTATCACTTTAAATCTGATTTTGTCAAATGAAATAAAAGCAAAATGCATTTTAAGCTGATTTTAACGCTTCCAATGCCCTTACAAACTTAGATGCTTCTCACTACAGGCTGGCTGGTTGCTCTTCAGCCAGGCTCTCCCCTTTGATCAGCGCTTCAGTCGCTTGGTGTGGTGTCTTTAGATGTAGGTGGAAGAGAAAGGAAGAGCTGGCAAACGTCTCTTCCTTTTATCATGTCCTCTCCTCCCTCTTGGTTTTGCCCCCTGCCCCTTCAGAGTCAGGTGAGCTTGAGTCTCTCCAAGCACGGTTGAGCAATTCCTCTGGTGTGGCCTCATGCAGGGGAGTCATTGCATTGTAGCTCCCTTGCTGGACAATGGCTGTTGATGGGTTGTTTGACAACCCGCCCGGGCGCTGGTTACTTTCCTTGCTGTTGCCTCTGGGGAGCTAATATCTGGCTGATTCCCCCAGTGCACAGCATGTTTTAGTGACAACCATCCTACACAATTCTCATAACTTCATATGCATTAATGATATACATATCTGGATAGAGAAATGACTTTCAGCAGATCATAATCTTTCCCCTGATATGTATAAAACATGCTTTATAAGGCAAGATCATGATTATATGAAAATGAGGAATACAGCACGCTCCCCCAAGGTATAGAATGTCACACCCGCACCTCCCTAGGGACGGCCCTGGCTACAGGCTTGCATATTAGTTCCTTGCAGTGAAACATGTTATCAGATCAAATCCTATTACAATAGAACTCTGCCTTAGCAATGGTTGACAAGAAAGAGATAGTTTCCTAAAATAACCAAGGTATCTATTGGTGTCACCCACACAAGATTCTCTTTGAGTTCTAGCAAACATTTGTGTTCAAATAAATAATCTCTGGAAAGTTAGACACAACATTTAGGTTTTGTTTAAAATTTTTAAAGTGCATTTTATGAAATTAAAATATTTTTGGATTAAAACAAATGAAAAGAAGTTCTATTATTTTACCCGGTAGTATCAACTGCAATGCGTGGGCTGCACTGTGCAATTGCGAGAGCACTATCATGAGAAACCGACTAGTGACTCACTGACATTTGCTGGTTTGCTTTAAGTATGCACACTTCACACAGCTCTGCTGACTTTTTATTATTGTGATCCAATATTAAAGTTGCCAGTTCCTTTATTTCTTCATTCCCTCATGCTGGTACTCAAGTTGATCACTTGTCTAATTAGTTGTCCTATGTGTCCCCATTAAACTTGGATGGAAATCTAAGGTTTCTTTTGCTTACACATACACATAATGCTCCTAGTGTAATCACTAGGAGTAGAGATTTGTAGATATTAGTCCTGATTATTTTATTGCTAGGAATCTTGAGGGTAGATGTCGTATGGAAATGATGAGGGAGAACTTAAGTACCTGAATGGATACGAAGTGGATTGCTAATAATTACTATCAAGGTGCCCAGACCACAAGTGGAAGTCTTCATTCAAACAGCACTTTTTAGTACAATCAAAATAATAAAGAACTTAAGCAACACGTAATAGCTTTTTGGATCATAGCCGTTACCATGAAAGGGTTAAAGTATAAATTAAAACAAGCAGATTTGCTTTAGAAATCAGGCATGCAAAACAATGTATTCAGAAATTGCTTTGACACATCAGTTTTCTTCATTTGCACAAGCTGAGGCATTTTTTTTTAAATATAGATCCCATCTTCTGTGGCCTCCTAGGCTATGTAAACTCTCACTTGTACTTTACTACTTCTGAAGTGCACAGAAGAAAAATAAATAGGCAAGGGAATCATATCAAATACATGGGGATAAAAGATGTGAGAAGCATAACAAACCTATTTGACGTGAGCTGTCAGAAACGAACAATCACTAAAAGGCAGGGGGTTTGTCATAACTATGTGTGCTCTTTGCCTGCTCTCTTTCTCCCATGTGTTCATATAACTTGAGCTCACGTCAGTTAATGTCTGTTAGACAGTGTCCCTCAGAGACCTTTCTTGGAGATGAACTGTTATCCTAGCTAACCGATACTGTAAGCCTGGAACAATACAAATAATTGAAGAGTACTCTTTGTTTCACAGCAGGTGATGAGAACACACCATAAAATAATAGGTTGTAAAGGTTTCACTTTGATAGAACTTCTAACAAAATTTGTAACGGGAGAATGAGAATCAAACTTTTTTTTAAACAAGCAAGTAGAAAGATTCTTTAGTGCACACATTATTTATCTTGTTGTGGGCCCATTTTTGCAGCCTGCTCTCACATGGAACCATGACAGGACTGGATTAAAGCAGAGGTAACATGATTACCGATTCAGAGCTGTCAGTTAAAAAGAGAAAAGTACTTTTCTAGCCTTCAAGATTAAAAAGAAAATCAGGAAAATGTAACTGGAGTATAACTGACACAGTGACGCCTGCCTGAGTCTGCTGAGAGCCTGAAACTATAGCCCAGAGAAATTAACTACAAGACCTACTGCTCTGGGATTCCCTCAACACCACTCCCGTAGGGGCCTGTGTGTTGCAGAAGAGTGAAGCAGTCACAGCCATGGCCTGCCCATCCAAAAAGACATATTATGGCTACTAGGTTAAGTACTGGGGCTCTCCTGATGCCATCCCCACCTCTCTAAGTGTGGGGAAAGAGGGGACCCTTGCTGCCACCCTTGCTGCCACCCTTAGTGCTGCTAAGGGTAAGAAGGGACCTGCTTCCTAAAGAAGAGGGCTTTGCACCTGCTGACCACTCCCACTGGCATCTACATATGGGCCAGGTGCAGTCTAGCCCTGTCAGGCAAACAAGCAAGGCTGGGCACTTCCTCATCTTGGCTTCTTCTTTCTTGCTAAGGAATATTATGCACAGAATTCAGCCACAGAGCCCTGCAGAGATATGCTGCACACACCAGTAAACTGTGTACACTCATGTGAACTGATGAATTGTGCCCTATGGATCAATTGCAAAAAGAGTGTAGTTACCCAAGTAACTGCTGTATTACATGGGCCACATGAAAATGGAAAGTGCTATACAAATAATTAAAAAAAATAATAATCACTGCTTCTGCAACAGATAATGTCCTATTTTTTTTTAAAAAAGGGTTCTTCCATCTTGCCAGTTTTCAACATTTTATTAATTAGTGATAGGAGGAGATGTGAGGGCACCGTAGATGGAGTGCAGGGGCTGAACCCCTGGAGACAGAAAGAAAGGAAACAAAATGGAATCACTTATTAAAAAACCCAACATCCATAGTGAAGAGCCCAAGAGGTGATGGTCTGCTCCTGTGTGGAAGGCCAGCACAAGGGCTATGTTCCAGCTAGGTCTCACTGAAGCCTTGAGGAGTCCTTTGCATCTGTGTTTATCTAGTTACAAGCTGTGAGGCTTAATGAAATGGGCCAGATCTTGCAGTCCTTATTCTGGTAAAATATCAGTGCAGTTATTGCCTAAGGACTACAACCTACATGTCTTACTTCAGTGTCTCAAACTTCCTTCTTCTCGGTCTTCCTCAAGGTCTTTGTCCTGTGACTACTATTTCTTGCACTCTCTGACCAATGGATGTCCCACATCTCGTCATCTCACATGATCCAACCCTCAGTCAATACTCCATCAGCTTTTTCATGATAGGGACATTGTGACTTGTACTGTTTCATTACATAGCCGGGGGGCATGGATCAGCGTTCACATCGCACTCCCCGTCAGTACCTGGCCCAAGCCGGGGAAGCTAATGATCCAACCAGCAGATCAAATTCGGTGATGAATCCTGGTCACGTGCCACCCGAGGCATGTTGCACATAAGCTAAGAAGATTGCATAGCCTATCAGCTCTCATTTTACCCAGTGTCCACCTGGGCATTGTCATTTCAGCAGTGTGAAGCCGTTGCTTTTCTCCTCATTGGCCAGCATTCCAACCCATATGTCAAGACTGGCCTAATGCACTTTGTTCTTTCGTTTACTTGGCATGTTGTTATCATAGAGAATTCCCATCACACTCTCTATTTGCATCAAGTGCTCTTCATGAGGCTCCTAACATCCGCTTCCACATTCCCATGAATGCTCAATGCTGCACCAAGGTGTCTGGTTTTACTGGCTTCTCATTGTCCCTCTCAACAAAGCATCTCATGTATTTCATCTTTGGTTGCTGACTCAAACCATTTTCTTCTAATGCAGCCGTCCATCATTCTAGATCCTTTTCCAGCTCATATGTATCTTCACGGCACAACATAATGTTATCAGCAAAAAGCATGCTCCATGGAGTCTCTCCTTGAATCTTGTGTCAACGTGTCCATTACAAGCACAAATAGAAATGGGCTTAAGACTGATCCTTCATGAAGGCCTACCCTCACAGTGCAAGTCTCACTGCAGCTGCAACTGCTTCTCACTGCTGTTGTGCTGCCTTCCCACGTTTCTTCATCTTTAGTGCTGTCTGAGGCCTGGTCTACACTACGGGATTAATTCGGATTTAGCAGCGTTAATCCGAATTAACCCTTCACCCGTCCACACTACAGAGCCAGTTAATTCGAATTAAAGGGCCCTTTAAATCGATTTCTGTACTCCACCTCGACGAACGGAGTAGAGCCTAAATCGATTTTGTTAATTCGAATTAGGGTTAGTGTGGCCGCACACCACCGAATTAATGTGGTTAAAAACCGAATTAAGGTGCTTAGTGTGGCCGCGCACAATCGAATTTATACAACCTGTTTCCCAAATTCGAATTATCTAAATTCGGATTAATCCTGTAGTGTAGACATACCCTGAGTCTCCACTGCAGTGATGGGCCTTGTGAGGTTGTTGCCTGTGCACACTTCCCTCAGTGTCCTCACATTCTCTTCATTGAGCAGTTTCTCATAAAACTGCTGCCACCTCGATGATTTTGCTGTCTTCCGCCAGTACTCTTCCGTTTTCGTCTTTGACACACTTCGTAGCCTGATCCTTGCTAATGTGTATATTCCTCATTCCTTCCTTTTAAGCAGTCCTGCATATAGAAGGTTTTAAAAGTGCTTGACCCTTGAGATCTGCAATGGCTTTTTGCTTTTTTTCTTTGCCAGCTTGTATTCCTCATCATTTTCCACTCTTCGTACTTTCTGCCATTGTGTAAACCTTTCCTTCTTATTTGCCTCCTGCACATTGGTGGACCACCACCACCACTTCTTCTTCTTGCCATGAATTTTTCCTCCTTTTGTTTGACCACCGGCAGCATTTGCACTTTCTGTAATATGTTTGGATATTTCCATTGGTGTCAACATGGTCGGTTTGGTCATTGTCCAACCTCCATAGAACCTCATCCTTAAATCTTAGACTCCACAATTTTATCCTTTGTTCCACAGCTCGTCTTTTGTCCCCCCACTAGCCTTTTCACCCAGAAATCCATTACAAACAATCCGTTGCTCTGCAATCTGCTCTCCCAGAATCACTTTAGTGTCTCTCGTGTTATTTAGATCTCGCCTTGTCAGAAAGTAGCCAACCTGGGACCCCGACACCCCTCTGGTAGGTAATTAGTGCTCCTCCCTCTTTATGAAGTATGTATTGGCAACAGTCAAGCCCTGGGCTCTGGCTAACCAAGACATCCACAACAGCTTCATTTCTGGCTCCAAAGCCTCATCCTCCAGGACAGTCGCTGTAGCCCGCACTGTGTTCTGCTGTATGTCCATTGAGATCTGCTCCAATAATCAAGCACTTGGATTGTCAGACTACACTTGTCACTTGGTCCAGTGCTATCTGGAATTCCTCCTTCTCCTCTAGAGTACAGCCAGTCTGTGGCACGTGGCTGTATAGAATATTAAATATGTGGTCTGTGCTCAGTGCTATTCTAACTTTCCTCAGCCAGTCACTCTTCCTTTGGATGTCCGCTACCTTATCCTGTAATGTTTCTGCTACAATTATTCCTGCTCCATTCCTCTTTGCTACTAAGCCATGATACATCATCTTGTAGCCTTCACAGCCTTATGTTTTACAGTTTAAATCCTGGGTAACATTTCACTGAATCATTCCTCCAACCTTTGTCTTCTCTGCAATATTAATACAGACAAGGATGGAGTTCTGCTGCCATCTGCTGTTTTCACAGTGTTGGCCAGCGAGCTGCAAACAAGCAGTTCCACACAAAAATACACTGCAGGTGTGGGCGGAGGCACGTCATTTGTGTCCGTTTTGGGCTAGATTGCATTGAGCCCCGTGTGGGTGTACAACCGGAGTAACCTTCCAGCCCACCTTGTGCCTCTTCTCAGGGTCCAAGCACAATTCTCACTCCTGGAACCCCTAGTGACTGGCCATTAGCACCTCAACAGGGGACATGGTGCAAGGATGGGACCATGGTCCCTGCCTTCCCACCGCTAGGACAGCTGAACTGAGGGGTAAGGAGCAGACTGAAGCAGACTGTGCCTAGTTAAAGGGCATAGCAGATGTCATCACCATGTGCACTCTCCCAGCATCCCTGAAAGCCTGCATCTCCCAAAGCAGCTCCTGCAGCCCATCCAACCCCTTTCCAAAATATGGTTCGCACCTCAGAGCACTCACACTGGCATTCAATTCAGCAGGAGTATTCTGATTAGTGTGTCCCACAGTTCCCCTCTGGCTCAACTCATGTATGTGGGAGTTGATTCTCTTTCGAAGGGTCTCTAATTTTAATGTGTCTGTGGCCCCTTCATTGGTAAACTGGCCTGTAAAATGTAACCATATTGGGTATTAAGGTTTGACTTACTACTACTGGCTTTTAGAATAGTAGACTAAAATGAAGAATTAAAATTAACATAAGCCTCCTTTGTGACAACCTTCTAAACTGAAATCCTGTTCATGAAAATAGTTTTTGACAGAATGGTCAATATTTATGCTGCCAGAAGCTGAATTTTGAGGCTACTTTGGATTATACTTTTGGAAAAGTAAGGTAAGATTAAATCAGAAATAAGATCTCTGCCCAGCAAAACTGTTCCATAGCTTTCTATGTAACATCCTAATAAAGTGGATTCCTGTTTTTATAAGCCATTTATGCATATTGGTTAAATCAATGTTTTCTGAAAAGCATGGCAAGAACCTTTAAATAGATTTCTGCATCTCTCCTACTACACAGTGGCAATCAGAAAGAGACAACACAATAAGTTAATACAGTGTTCATTACCATGAGGCTAACTCTTAGGGCCAAATTCTGGTTGGAGTTCCACCTAAGCATAACATATAAAGGCAAATAATTAATGGCCACGATTTTCAAGAGTGACAAGTGATTTTGGGTGCCCAACTTGATGTCTTAAGGGGTTGGACTTTCAGCGACTGCTGAGTGCCCATCTTCTGAAAATCAGGCGGCCCCTTCAAGGCACCCAAAGGCATTAGTAATTTTGAAAACCATGGCCAATAATGATACACTGTACCCATATTATTATTATTTTCATCCTGGAGCATATTTGCAGACACTGGGATCAGTACAGTGTTGCCATTCATTCCTGTCCATGGGTTGTTCCTCCTTTAAGCCCAGCCTGGTCATGTCCCTGCGTACGATGTCTAATTGGTCTTCCTCTAGGTCTGACTGACCTTTGTTTACATTGTTTTCTTTGGCATCCTCTCATCTATCTTCTGCAGTGTGCTCACCATTATAATCTTTTCTATTGTAGCCACTCCCATGCTCTGATTTCTCTTTCCACTCTCCTTTTAACTTGTTCATTTGTCTTAAAATCATTCCACTTTACATCTGCCATCTTTCAAAGAACTCATCTCTACTGCCTCCGGCCTTCTGAGGTCTGTTTCATTTAATGCAACTGATCAGAAAGTAATATTGTTAGGACACTGATTTGATACATTTTCACTTTGGTACCAAACAATGTTTTTATCAGGCTACAATTTCATCAATTTCTAGGCATCGCTCAGCTACAGGACATCTCCTTTTAATCTCAGCCTTGGTAGAACTATTGGGCTGATCAAGCTGCCTAGGTACACGTAAGATTCTACTTGTTCTAGCACTTCACCATTACTGCATTTCAACGCTTTATCCATTGTCCCTTTTTCAAGATGCAACCACTTTCGTCTTGACATTTATTGTAAGTCTGAGTCAACTACACCAATTTTCCAAGGCAGCAAAGAGTATCACTGTTAATTCTAAAATGCCTGCTGTTGTACAGTGTCATCTGCATAAACGAAGGAACTTAACTGTAGACATTCAGTGTTACACCCTCCAACTCACCTAGCATTCTTAATGTCCAGTTTAAGAGCATGTTGAAAAGCAATGGTGATTCCATGCCCCCTTCTCTTACACCAAACTTTAACTCGAACCAGTAGCTTAATTTTTCACCAATTCTTATGACACTGCAGGATTCTTTGTACATAGCTTTTATAATGGCAATTATTTTATCTGCAACTCCTATGGTTTTGCTACTTTCCATAATGCTTCCCTCAAAATCCAATCAAATGCCCTCGTGAATGCGATTAAAACAACAAACATCTGCATCCACAGAGCACTTTCTATCCAGGGATCTCAAAGCGCTTTGAAAAGACTATGTCTCAGAACAGCCCTGTGAGTGGGAGAAGTATTATCCTCATTCTACAAAGGGAGACTGCGGCAGAGGGAGAATAACTGACAGAGGCTCACAGGAAGTCAGCAACAGACCTAGAAAGAGAATCCAGGATCTCTCATGTATTTATACCCAGGATCCTTTCATGTATTTATACCTGCTCCTGTATTTTCCACTTCATGCATCTGATGAAGTGGGCTGTAGCCCACGAAAGCTTATGCCCAAATAAATGTGTTAGTCTCTAAGGTGCCACAAGGACTCCTCGTTGTTTTTGCTGATACAGACTAACACGGCTACCCCTCTGAAACCAGGATCTCTCGACTCCCAGTCCTGAGCTATGGCAAGAAAACTATCCTTCCTATGATAGGCAGAGAGCACGTAAGCCCCGGTGACCCATTGACGTGCTTAAAGGCTTTTCTGAATTAGGATGCTTTCCTGGGGTGGAGCCATTAGTGCATTCGAAAGAGAGCAAATGTATTGGCATAAAACAATGCATAGCTGCAGAAAAAAAGAAATGGAAGGCTTGAGGAGAGGAGAGGAGAGGAGAGGAGAGGGAGGGGATGATATTGACCCATAAACAGATCATTGCTGACGCAGCCTAGCCAGTACTCTCTGCACAGCAACTGCAAAACAGATTCCCCGTCTACAAGTAAAGAGCAAGTTACACACGTGGCTACGCTGACCTTCTCTTGGAGGAGTTTATACAGCTTTCTTGTAGCACATGGTTAGCCAAATGCCATCCAGAGTTGGGTACTTTTGTACCTGGATGTTCAGGTACTTTTTTGCACCCCAGTGTGGGGGAAGACACAGATTTCCTTCTCCCTCGCCTCATCCCCTGCCCTACCCCCACCCCCCCACCTCCCACACACAACAAAAAGTGGGGATGAAAGAGCATTTCCGGAGCATAAACATTCAGCTGCGATGACTCAGGGCCTGAAGTGCCCCATTGTCTGTTCAAGATGTCCAGTTTAACTTCAGCCCCAATATGAAGATTGTAACTCACAAGAGTACTGATCTGAACATGAAGATCCCCCTGTTGTTTTGACAGAGCCTCATTCACCCACTTCCCACATTACACTCTGTATAAGAATCATTTGTACTGTCATTCAAAAGTTATTCTGACATTCACCCTCTGCCTTGAGCACACTCACCGTCCCTAAAGAGAGGGCTCATCATACCGGAGACATTCTCTACTTATTTATTCAGTTGGTGGGTGGAATTTTATTAAACTGAAAAAACAAAACAAACCTCCCTTAACCCAAAGAGAGAACGAGGGTAGAATATTTTTGGCAATGCCCAGCCATTTTGTTTTTGACTCTCCTCACCAATGGGTGTTGGAGTCAGTGATCTTGGAAACCAGAGGTGCTTTCATACCCACCAGTATAGAGCGTGCAGCTGTTCAGATGGTATTCTGAACATTCAGAGAGGCTGCGAGAGCTAAAAACAGAAACCATGGCTGGTACGAGGCTAAGTGCATTTTCTGACTTAAGTCCAAAGCTAGTTAGAATGCCGTAATGCATCCAAAGGAGACAGTCTCCTGCTTTTAGCTGTCTTGTTCTTTCCTTTACAGTCTGACCCTTTTCTCCTAAGCACAGAGAGAAATGCCCAATACAAGATCTACTGTCATTAATCTGAGATGCATCAGATCTTCACATATGCCTGATATTTCATATATGAAAACAGCTTGCTTAGATGAAGGTTAGGGGGAGACACTTCTCCTTCAGGAATCTCTCAGAGATGGGAGACTCTCTCTCTCTCTCTCTCCACACACACACACACACACACACACACACACTTTTAAAAAGACAACATGTAACACATATATAATGGAACAATTGCTTGCTGTATTAGGAGTCAAGCAGCAAAGTTATATCAGGGATGAATTTGGTCTGGTAACATTTTTCTTGGCAGGAGAGCTCATAGAAAGGAAAGGTTTTTGTTGGGCTAATGAACCTATGTTGTGAAACAAACAAAAAATATGTGCATTTCATATGAAGACTGAGTGGGTGTGGGTTTTTTTAACCCATTTATTCTACCACTATGCTGGAAGTTATATTTTAGATTATTCTGCTGCATAGATTGAGGATAGTCTAGTAAGTGAAATAAAGGGATTCTCTAATGATTTCTGCACAGAGCTGAGTAAAAGGGAATCAAAAGTCACATCAAAGAAACTAGACATTTTGAAAGGAGCTTGACAAATATTATTTGTGTTTTTGAGAAGTATGCAAACTTTAGCAGTGAAACTCAGAGCATTTAGCCAGTCACATACCAGTAATTAGGGCCCCAATCCTGCCACATTCTAGTCCTATTGAAATCTCTCAGAGTGCTCAGTAACTCACAGGATTGGCCCTTTAAAAGTCAGTTCCAGGTATTTGTAAATTCATCCAGAAACTGAAACAGGACTGCATGGTTTTTCCACTAGAAAAACAACCCAAATGGACTGCTTTGCCTACTTTCTCCACTCCTACAGTCGTGTTTATTGTTCTAATGATTGTTCCAGGAGGACATGGAGCACTGGCATAGAATTATATGTGCCCTACAGAGATTGGCACATCAGTAACATGACAGAATGCTATGCTCTCATAATCCTGTTTGATGCTTTGGGCTCTTTGATTACCAGCCCTGCTAAATGATTGCATCACATCAAACAGGATCAAACGACAGTCACATTCCGTTTCATACCAGAAAAAATCACTTGTTCCAAAAACTGCATAATCAACTGGCTGCGAGAGACGCTGGTATTGTGGGAGAAGCTTGGCTGCAGGCTCTCAGCTTCCCGTAACATGATGGGCAGCCATAGTGTGGCGTCTGAAACAGGACAGTGGCAGACTGAAAAGGCCTTGAATTAGATTCTCATCTAGGGAGAGAATCTACAGAAACAAGCTCACAGGAAAGAAAAAAAAACAAACAAACCCTACAACTGAAGCCCCCTTCCCCCTCCCGTGCCAATGGAAAATACCTGTAACAAGGAGACAACAGACAAAACAAGCCAATAGTGATTACCGACAGGAAAAGTATTTTTAAGCCGCTTATATTTTTTTTTCATATCCTCCGTGAGGTAAAAATTCACTCCTGAGCAGGGAGTCGGCGCAAGCCCTTTGTGCCACCTGGTCCCCCACCTCATTTGAGGAGCATCAGTAGAATTGCAGTGGGGCTTGTTAAGAGCTGATGTAAGGAGCTGCCAAAAGCAGCCATTTGCAGGGTACAACAAATTTTAACGGACCTACAAAATACAGGGTCTATGCTGCATATTCTTGAGCGCCATCTACTGGCATTTTATATATTAACCAGCTATCTATATATACTACAGAGATAACTCTTCTGCCGGATACCATTGGCATCCTATGTAAGGAACAACATGACAGCAACCAGATCAGTGTGAAGAGATCCCGTGTTCTGTAAATTGAGCAGAAAGATTGTAAACTACTGTAAGATGGCAATTGTTATCATACTGTGGCTCTAGCCACCCAACAACTTGATTGCTTAAAGGATACTTAAAAGAAAAACCATTGGCAGCAGCGAGGGCTTGGTTCAGCGTCTCGGAGTCTTTCTTGAAACATAGAAACCACTATGGCTCAAGCCTTCTGCCTCAGTTGTGCTCTTATTTCTAATTTGAAGAAATTAGAACATAAGCCTCCTTGGCCACCTTTGCAGGCGATTTTTCTCCACTTGCGAGCAACTCAGAAGTCTTGGGGAACATGGAACCCCAATACTTTTTTTTTGGTGGGAGGAGAAGGGGAGAACACCCAATAATTATATCTATTTACATACAATAAAATGAACAAAACCTTGTCAGCATATCAGGAATCTGGACAATCCCACAATTTCAACATATTAGCATCTGGCTAGTTGAGGTCCAGAACTTGGTCACAAAACAATCCCCAACCAGCTGAAACCCCACTTGTGGGTTCAGTTAGAGACAGACAGGCTTCCGGGGGTGGCTCTCCTGTCTGCTCCGGCCCAGAGACGCCCACACCATGAGTTCCTGCTCTGATGTTAAGTTACCCAGTCCAGTTTTGTGTCATCAGCTCTGCCCATGCTGGGCTAGTCAGTCCCTGCTGTGAACATCAGCTCTGCACCGCTGACTGTCAGGGCACTGTGACATCGGCTCCGGACTGACACCGCTGGTCCCATCAGGCCTCACTGTGAAGTCAGGTCTCCACAGATACCGCTGCTGACTCAGTTCACTCTAGTCCTGCACAATCTCTCCACAAGGGTTCGGAACCTGGCTGGGGAAGCCAAAGCACAACCACACCCTGGGACAGGATCCCTGCTCCTGGGGACAGAACTAGACTCTCGGACACCGTACTCTACCCTCACCCTGTTGAGCTTGAATCCCATTGCCAAACCAGATTCCCCGGCCTGTACAGTCAGGGTGACCCAATTAGCCCAGGGTACCTCTTGCACAATTTCTGTGTCCTTTTCAGGAACACAGAGTCAAACTCCAACCAAAGCAACAACACACAGTATGTGGAACCCTAGGGGCGTAACATTGCAATTCATATCAGTGAGACTGGGCAGAGGTGGCTTTTCCCCCTTTCCTGGTATGGAGGGAGCCGAGAGCTCCATCCATCTAAGCCTTCGTGTTCTGCGGTTTACACGGACACAGCATACCCTCATAACTGCACAGACCTTGTGCTGGTATCTACTGCACAGGAACGGATTTCACCCTAGCAGACTTTGATCTTGCATATTCTTGCTCAGTCCCCAGTAGGGAACGCAAGAAGTCTTTAGGATGGGGCAGCAAGCTCTCCTCATCTCCTGCCTGTGCTGGGCCCATTCTCCAGACAGGGGAGAGAGTCAGAGGCTAGGGCTTTACCTCTGCCCCTCCTTTGGAGTGATGTGCATGCCAAGGTGGATAGATGGAGCAGCCCCTTTACTATCCTCAGCATGGGAACCAACTGTCCCTGGCCCTTGCATGAAGGTGCAAAGGGGCAGGAGAGGGAAAGATCCTTGCACAAGGGCTCAGGACAACCTGGTCCTTAATCTTTGTGTGCCCCAGTTTCTCCATCAGTAAAGCAGGAATAACAGCACCTACATCATGGGGGTTGTGTCATAAAGTGCTCTGAGATCTTTGGCTGGAAGGAGACACAGAAATGGAAAGTAATAAATAGAAAAGAGGAAGAGCCAGGAAAACAGTAACTGTTTATCTCATCTGCCAAGGCCAGACTTAGGCCTGATCTACACTACAGAAGAAATTCGATCTAAGCTATGCAATCTGAGTTGTGTGTAATTCAAATTGATGTAGCTTAGACCTATTTACTGCGGGGTCCACACTACGCGATGTCGACTGGAGATGCTCTCCCGTTGACTCCCCCTACTCTTCTCGATCCGGTGGAGTACAGGAGTCAACGGGAGAGCGAGCTGCAGTCGATTTAGCGGGTCTTCACTAGACCCGCTAAATGGACTGCTGATGCATCGATTGCCGCTTGTCGATCCCCTAATAAGCGTAGACAAGCCCTTAGGTCAGTTTCAACTAAGCCACCGGCAGACATAGAGCTCCAACAGCTAAAGCAATGAACACCAAAGCAGAATTTAACTCGCTCGGAATGAGCTACTGGACCTCCCAGAACAGAAAGGCAGTTGTTGCTGAGGGCATACGGTCCATTAGGGATTAACACAAGGATTTCAACACTGGGTAACCAAGGAAAAACCATCTGATTCACCCTCGTTCTTCTGAGGCGCACCACATTACTCTGCTCACCAGGCATGTCTGAACCTGCCGAGAAAATAACATGGTTCCTACAGATTTTGACTAATTCGGACATGGTAAGAAATAACCACAACAATAATCTTGCATTAAATTTTTTCAAGTTCCAACCCCCATCACCATCCCTCAGGGGATTCCTATTGGAAGAGACAAATGTAATAGATTCCTGAAGGGGTCACTGAAGATATTTTGGCCTCCTCTTTTCTAAATGATCAGGTATTTTTGATCACAGTTCCTATCCCTCCAGATTCCCCTCCTTTCAGAATAACCATGTGTTCCTGAAAGAACACTGAAGATATCCCCATTTTAGCTACCCATGGCCTCCTTTCCCTTTAGCTAAGGGCAACTAGATGGTTGGTACTCCCCTGACTGCATGGCAGATTGGGATTAGAAACTGGGTCTACTGCATAGCAGGTTAGGGTCTTACTACGCCATCAGAAACTGACTTACTCGGTCTCAGATTCCAGATTTAGGGGAAAGACTGGCATTTTGTTTCCACATATTTTGCAGACCTTATAGTGTGACATACCTTGATTGGCTAGGATTGGATTTGGGGGCATACAAGTTCACAGTCCCCATAGGTAGCAGAATAAGCACGTTATTCTGGACTGGCACATATCCAACCATATTCAACACGTCTCAAATTAGCAACAGGTCATTCTGTACATCTTGGATTAGCATTAGTTTAAATTACAACAGGAAATATATTAGATATGTCGAAGGGTCTGAACTGAAACACAGCCTTGGAGCATACGAAGCAGCAAAATACTTGATTTGCTGCCAGAAAACATGGCTGTCAGATCATTCAATAAGGTAGGGCCTTGAGGCCTTGTGAAATAAAGGAATTATTGCAACACTCTGAAGGAGGATTAATTTGGATAAGGCACAACCTAAAGGGCTGTTCTTGGAATTCCATCTGGGTTGTGTGAACACACACCCCTGCTAAGTTACTTTCAGGAGATTGATTTAAGGCATCAGCCTATCAAGCCCGTATTTTATTACATAGTGGGACGTCTAAGAGCTACTCCCATTCATTCATGATTTAAGTGTACAGGACCAAATTCTCCTCCATGGCACCATGTGATCCTATTGACATCAATGAAGTTGTGCCAGTGTGACCAAGAGGGGAATATGGCCCATTGTAATGTCATTAGAGACACTGGATTTACACCAGCATAACGGAGAAAAATCTGGGCCAAAACTACTGATCTTTGTAGCCCAAAGGCTACTGATCTTCCAGGGGCTTTCATAGATGACCACACACTATTAACATTAGCAGTTCAGTGAAATCATCTTAAATGTCCATCCCAGGGACCAATAATCTTCTAACTGTGGAGGGCTGCATTATGTTCTGTGGGCCAAATTCATAATTCCCCAGCCTTGGTGGAAGACAAATGAATGCCAGTGACTTCATGGAGCTGGGCCAAATTCAGCGCTGGTGTAATTGTCCATTTCTCCACAGAAGTAAATGGAATTGCACTTTTATACCAAAGCTGTGTTTGGCCCAATACGCTATCAAAGACAGGAGGTTGCTTAGGAAGGTGATTTTTTATACAGATTTGTCAGTCAAACCTGTATCTGTCAGCTGGGTCCACATGCCTCTGTGCAATGCCACAGAGCTTTGGGAGCTCCTCCAAAACACCCCATCATAGCCACACTAATTACTTGGAGCTGTACCGCAGGGAAGCCGTGTAGTCTAGTGTTATAGCAAGGGACCAGAGACTGGGTTCCCTGCCCAGCTCTACCCCAGATTCACTTTATAACCAAGGGCAACTCACTTAAACCTCGGTCTCTCCATTTGCCCGACTGATATTTATATGTACCCACCTCTGTCAAAAATCCTCGGACAAAGAGTGCAAACTGTTATTGATAGCGGGCAGAGGCAGCTTTGGACATGTGCCAGACAGAGATGCAGACATATCTGCTCTTGTACGGAGCCCCATTCAGTGACCTTCCACTCCCTCCCAGCATTTTACCCATAACCACCCTCAGACCATTGCTTTGCTGTAACGCCTCTGCCATTATTTCTGAAAGATCAATTGGGTCGCAGCTGCCTCCCTTTGGACTCCAGCTGGCTCTAGAAGCCCCCTGATCTCCCAATCCCGAGCAGTGCCAAGTTCAGACTAACTCCCCTGCTGCCAAACGCCAGTCTCCTAATGGCAAGTGCTCCAGCCTGAGCTGACCTTTCCTGACCCCGACAGTTGCCAAACCCTCCTTTCCCCTGGATGGGCTGTGTGGGCTTTGAAAGTCTCCCAGATGTCTTAACTTTGCACAGGGATCTTCAGACCCCTTTGCCAAGTGGACATTTTCTTTCTGAATTAGACATACGTCAAACCCATCTGGTGGCCGTAACCATCCCATCCACTTTTGGTCATTGCAGAGCGGAGGAAGATGTGTTTTCAGGCAACGTGGGCTGTCAGCATTCTCAACGACTGCCTGGAGATCATAATGCCTACAAAATACTGCATAGAGGAAGAACATCCTCCCACACACAGTAGTTGAGCTTTGTTGTTAAGGGAGTAAATTCAGAGACAGTAGAATGGGGTGCGTGGTGCCGGGCCAGTCAGCACAAAATTTGATCAAATTAATGTCAAACAACTTGACTTCAAGTCAAATTCCATGCACTAATTTAGGTTACAGGTGAACACACCCAGGTTCTCCCGGGGGCAGATTCCATTCAATTTTATATTTGTTGGGAAAGTTTCTTTTGAGCAACTCACTAGATCTGGCCAAGAGTCTGAACTGATGTAATTTGAGGGGTCATTCAGAAAAACAAAAAAAAACAAAAACGACAAAACAATTCAGGAGGAAGGGCCTCAGCCATTTGTAACCTTTGTGCCAGCTGTTTTTCCAGTCTGAGAAAGGTTAAAGAGGATTGAAACAGTCTCTCTTTTCTTGCCATCCCTGCAGTCAAACGTTCATGATAGAAACAGGATACCAAGAGGCGAGTAATAGTTTAAATTCTTCAGGCCAGATTCTCCAGCCACAGGACACAAGAAAATCTCATGGACTTTACTTGTATCCTGGGGGGGGGGGGGGGGGGGGGAGAATAGGGGTCTGAGTGAGAGATACATTTCTCTGAGTTCTTCAGGCACAACACAGGACTCATGAGGCCAAATTCACTCAAAAGCTCCTTAATGGAAACAGGTGTAAGACCCATGGACATTCCTGAGCCAGAGTCAGTGGTGACAAATGGTGGTGTATGTTGCCCATTAATTGTAAATTGGCTATAGAAGTCTGAGTAGTAAAGCAGCGTAATTTCCAATGCATTGATATTTAGTTGGTTGCAAAATAAGTGCAGCTTGCATGCTAATGGGTATGGAAAAGGGTTTGTTGAGCAGGAAAGCAACTAAGGGAAGAGTGTAAGGGTAGGTCTACACTACCCACCAGATCGGCAGGCAGCGATCGATCCATTGCGTCTAGTCTAGACGCGATAATCGACCCCCGAGCGCTCTCCCATCGACTCCTGTACTCCATCGCCGTGTGAGGCGCAGGCAGAGTCGACGGGGGAGCAGCAGCAGTCGACTCACCGTGGTGAAGACACGTGGTAAGTCGATCTAAGTATGTCGACTTCAGCTACGTTATTCATGTAGCTGATGTTGCGTTACTTAGATCGATTCCCCCCCCCCCCCCCCCGTGTAGAACAGGGCTAAGGTGCACACAACACACACACACACACACACTTACTTTTAAGATCAAACTATCAAACTGCCAATGACAAATTCAGGCCTGGTGTAAGCAAGCATCGCTCCCATAGACAGAGTTTAATGGCCACAGAATCCCAAACCACTGTAAGTTACACTCATTTTGCACACCTGGTGTTTTGGTGCAAGTTACAGAACATCATCTGTTTTCTGACTACTTTATAGCCAACGTGGAACTGGGACTGTACCGCCCACTTCCATAACCACCTAATTGGCCCTTGGAGTGGTCCATCCAGCTACATCTCTGCGAAGACAGGGAATCACTAACTCACCATGCATCGTCATTGCTGAGTCTGAGCCAATGGGACAGCGGGGTGACAGACTGCAGGAGGCAGACATGCCAGGGGCATGAAGAACTGTAATGCAAAACGGAACATAATACCTTCCTTTTAACCCCTTCCTTACAGTAAACACCCTGTGCTCAGAACTAGACATTTCAGTAGTTGTTTATAACATACCTATTCCCGACACATAAGTAAGTAAGAAAGTCAAAGAAGACAAAGAGATCCACTAGTTATACCTGTGTTGGATCAGGACCGCCCCTTTACACCCTAAAGTTAAGGATCATAGAAGAAATGGCAGAGCCCTATTCTATCACCCATCTCCTTGCCCATAAAGGCTTCTTCCCTTACTGCACATTTTCTAGTGTTTAGCAGAGTCTAATTTTAAATGCCCCAAACCACTCAGTTTTCATCTCCCTTTGGGAGTCTACTGCATAAAACCTGGAATGGATCCTTTGGGAGCTCTCGCTACTTTGCATGTTCTGAAGTCTTGGTCCAGGATACCTAAGGGTATCCTCAATGCATATTCTACTGCCCATTCAGAACAGTGTAATTTCCCCATGATCTTTTAGCATAACTTTCAGTAGTCAGGTGAGTTGCCCCAAGCGATCCATGGGAATAGGACCTGACGCAGGGAAGAGAAGAGAAAGTAGCTCAGGTTCAAACAATAATGGCACCTAGCTACTACAGAGATGAGTGCATTAGAAATAGACAGATAAGAGTTATGTTCATGACATACAAAGAGGGGAGTTAGATAAAAACATATAATACTCATTCTGAAAAGTTGCAATGTAAAAACTATTTTTTCCTTAAAATTCAGAACCCTAACACACAAGAACCAAAACCAGAGAGAGACAAAGCAGGCTGCTCCCTAAAGTAGAGCCATACAACCTACTCCATTGTGCTCTAGACTGGCTCTCTGCAGACTGACTGCACAACACCCAGATCACACACTACCCTACTGTGAGCCACTTAGGTCAGCCACGTGGTGGTCAGGCTGATGCAGCTGCCTGCTTGAAGTTCTGCAGAATTTGATTTACACACAAAAATCCTTTCATAACTAGGGGTCTATGGGCCCCCAAACTGTCAATGGCCAATGAAATGGGAAGAATTGCAGAGGCATGCCATTCATGAAACTATGAATTACAGGTATATGTCTCCCCTGCATACAGCCAAGCAAATATGTCTCTTTGGGCTATATAAGCCCTACAGCATGCAATGCAGAGAAGGAGCAAAAGCTGCTACAAGGGGAACCAATACAACAGCAGCACCTGAAAGAGTCACTCTGGACTACTGACATCCCCAGTAGCTGTGGGGGACAGCATCGTACAATGAACACTGAGGCCACACTTGGCTTCCTCTCAGGGCTTGCTTGGCCTTACAAGGTAGGGATGCGGACTTTGTTTTTATGGGAACTGCTATGGTGCCTTGTATGGGGGCTTAAGAGCGAACCAGGGAGGTTTCAAGGTGCTGGGAGAGAATTAAAATTTTGTTCTGTTGCTCCCAACCATATGGAAAAAGGCACCTGGCTTCATATAAACCAGGCTGCAGGGTTGTACTAGACTGGTACTCACCTGTAGAGAGATGTCCTCTGGACGGCAGTTTGGACACTGCTGCTTCAATACAGGGTGCAACAAAGCTTTCTGCTCTGCCTTATATTGAGATTAGTAAGGGGAGGAGCTAGAGGGAAGGTTCCACCTGTGCAAGGCCAAGGTCTGCCCTGAAGAATAAGAGGCGGGGCTGTAGAAAGGGGTATGCAGAGGATGGTGGAAGTGCAGCTGTAGCAATGCTGGAGACAAATGAGCATGCAGTACAGATCCTGGATCTAGTGCTGCTTCCATAGGAGCCTAAGTAACCCACAGCAATGAGCTTCTAAGTAGGGCCCAGGTGTTTGTCATTTTAATTCATGCACTTCTGTTTGTTTGAGCCCGTGAATCACTCTTCACTTGAGAAACTGAGTCTGACCATCTCACTTACCCACATCCAGAGTGCTCCTACCAGCTGTGGGGATGCGTGAGTCAGACATGTCCATATTGTATCGTGTGTGTACAGATTTGCCAGCGCACGTTGGCTATTGGGACATTTATTTCCTACTTCCACTGACCCTGCCACTTGTGTATGTTACGCTGTAAGGGCTCTGAGGGGTTAGGAGGAAGTGTGTCCAGACACAGGAGTGGACGGCCAGCCTGGTAGCTGCTCTGTATGGCAAATCTGGGGAAGAGTCCCATGAAAACTCACCCTTAGTGTTTTAGCATTAGTTCTTGAGGAGTCCTGCTGCATTCCCTTTACGCCCAGTGGGGGAAAGGGTTCGGGTCAGACACACGGGAAAGCAATGTCAGCTTGCTGGGGCCCCTCGAGAAGTACAAGCCAGAATGATTTCTCCATATACCTCAGGCTGCCTGTTGGGAGGCCGTGTCTCCTGCTTCCTGTGCATCTACTCAGCCCGGTTTCACCCATAGCATGACAAGATGGCAAACCTTGAGCATTAATTCATTTATTTTCCTACTTAATCTTGCTCCTCCCACCTATATTGTGCTGAGGGAGGACACAATCTGATGCTTTACTGACATTTTGGAGTGACTCATTTGACCAAGCAACTCTATTGGGAGCTGTTGCATTCCCCCATCCCTTCTGTATATAAATTGTTCCAGACTAAATTGTCTTTTGGAGCATTTTTATTATTAGGATCAAGGTAACTTGGGCACTGGGCAAGCAATCACAAAAGTGAGATGGCTCCAGCTGCTGATCAGTACAACAGTCGTTTAAGCAAGCTATTTAATACAGGAAAAATACATATCCGTACCGGAATTCTTGATACTTCTGATCAGGGCCGGCTTTAGGAAGTGCGGGGCCCGATTCGAACAGTTTCGACGGGGCCCCGGCAGGGATGACTAAAAAAAAAAAAAAAAAAAAAACATAAAAAATACACGTGGGGCTTGTACTCACCGGGCCGCATTCCTAGTCTTTGGTGGCGGGTCCTTCACTCGCTCCGGGTCTTCGGTGGCACCGAAGGACCCGCCGCCAAAGTGCCGCCAAAGACCCGGAGCGAGTGAAGGACCCGCCGCCAAAGACCTGGAGCACCGCCGGGTGAGTAAAAATTAAAAAGGTGCCTCTAGCCAGGGAAGGGATTCTCTGGCATTTGCCCCCCACTCTGGGCGTCCCTGCCACTGGGCGCGGGGCCCTCTTACGCGCGGGGCCCAATTCGGGGGAATTGGCCTAAAGCCGGCCCTGCTTCTGATCTAAGAATATTATGCGACAGGGTATTGCCACTTCACACTGTTCTTCTGTCACTGACAGAATGAAGAAGATGGATCTGAGATAGCTTGGTCAGTAAACTGTCCAGCTGGCTCCAACAAATCCCAGCTATCTTCTACATTCTTCGGTGTTAAGGGAGGAGGAGCAGCTCACATTTTCTTTAAATACTAAATAAATACCAAGATAGAAATTCTTAGCATTCCAGATAGTGTGTCCCGCTTAATGAGCCTTTGCCTTGCTGCTTTCTTATCTCTCTTGCGCCTACATAGATTTACGGTGTCATGCTTAATGGTTAACCTGAGCTCGCATCTTTCCAGCACTCTGACAGGACTAAGGCGTTAAACTATAAGCAATTATATTTTGGCCGCTGCTCTATCTCACCAGCCCACATCGGAGACCGGTTTCATTCCAGTAAACGGCATTGCTCTGTGGATTTTCATACAGCCCGGAGAATAAAGTGCTTCAATTTATTCCCATACAGCTGACATTCCTGCCATCACTCACAAGCAGGGATTTGTACATTAGAAAGTTAGTCCGACTGTCCCAGGCAGGTCCCAGTCCTGAGGGAGAAGTGGGTGTGTCTGGAGGAATCTTGCCCTTGCAAGTCTCAGTGCTAATTCAAGCTGCTGGTAGGAGCCCAGAATTCAACCGGTGGCTCGGAGAGGTGAGGAAGGAGATTCCACCACCTCCCTAGGTAACCCATTCCAGTGCTTCACCACCCTCCTAGTGAAAAAGTTTTTCACAATATCCAACCTAAACCTCCCCCACTGCAACTTGAGACCATTACTCCTTGTTCTGTCATCTGGTACCACTGAGAACAGTCTAGATCCATCCTCTTTGGAACCCCCTTTCAGGTAGTTGAAAGCAGCTATCAAATCCCCCCTCATTCTTCTCTTCTGCAGACTAAACAATCCCAGTTCCCTCAGCCTCTCCTCATAAGTCATGTGCTCCAGCCCCCTAATCATTTTTGTTGCCCTCCGCTGGACTCTTTCCAATTTTTCCACATCCTTCTTGTAGTGCGGGGCCCAAAACTGGACACAGTACTCCCGATGAGGCCTCACCAGTGCCGAATAGAGGGGAATGATCACGTCCCTCGATCTGCTGGCAATGCCCCTACTTATACAGCCCAAAATGCCATTAGCCTTCTTGGCAACAAGGGCACACTGTCGACTCATATCCAGCTTCTCATCCACTGTAACCCCTAGGTCCTTTTCTGCAGAACTGCTGCCTAGCCATTCAGTCCCTAGTCTGTAGCAGTGCATGGGATTCTTCCGTCATGCATATAGAGGCACATAGAGACAGGGGCAGCCTGCTCTGGCAGCCTAGACGTAACCCAGCTGTACAGTGCGGCAGTAAGGGGCAAGATGTCTGGGAGACAGTGAGTTCCCCGCCTGCAACACACCTCTTCTCTCACCTGAGGGAGCAGAGATTGCTGTGATGGTTGCCGTAGCAACGCCTCATTTAGACAGCCTCTTGGGACCCTCAGAATGCCCATATCTCAAAGGTAAAAAGGCACCTAATTTCCAAAGGGAGCTATCATGTGAGTTAGGTGCCTAACTACGTCTGAGTGTTTAAATACCTAGGCATCTGATGAAGTGGGCTGTAGCCCACGAAAGCTTATGCTCAAATGAATTTGTTAGTCTCTAAGGTGCCACAAGTACTCCTGTTCTTTTTGCGGATACAGACTAACACGGCTGCTAGGCAGGACAAGCGGTCAAGACAGGTGGTAGACGGCCTCTGGGCCAGGATGGATTTGTCCTTTGTTGTTGCTCAGTTGGGTTCTGGGGTGGGAGCCATGCTCCACAGCCTGCTTTTGCAAGAGGCTAATTAGCAGATCAAGATTTTTTGAGGGCCAAAGGCACTTTTGTATTCTGTGGCAGCAGAAGGAAGAGGCTCCCTCCTCAGCACCGGGAATTGGGAAGAGGCTCCCTGAGTGCATGGGGAAGCAGCCAAGACTAGGAGTCAAATTGCAACTCAGCAAGGCCCCAGGTGCCAGGGGTGCTTTGAGTGTCACTGCTCTCCCTTCACCCGCACCCCCACCACAGTAAATGTGGAGGCCTTCTCCAAAGCCTATTGAAATCAATAGGCCGACTCCCATTAATTCCTGTGGGATCTCGACTGGGTCCCCCAACCTCAACTTAAAGAAAAATAATTTGAGGACAAATTCTTGTCCGTAGAAGCCCAAGGGTGTTGGGGAGCTGAAGGCAGGGCTTGCCCTTTGAAAGGTGCCCTCTTCATTTTACAGCCAAAATGTAGGTTCATTATTTTTTTTAAATCTTTTCCCATTCTTGACATAGAAGCTAAAGCCACAGTGAATTATGCCTGATTTTCAGGATTTCCCCCTATTTATTTAGTTATTACAAACTAGGAAACACTGAACTTTATAGCCCTCACATACATCTTTTCTTCTTTCTCCAAGTTTCTGTTGTATTAATTGGAACGAGATGAAAGCCTTCTGCTAGCGAAAATGTGACCTCTGAATTGCCCTGGCTCTTACATAAATTCCCTGGCTGGTGTTTCAAAAGCTGCAGGGGCCAGTTCATGCCTGGTAGAACTCCACTGGCTGCAGGAGTTGCACTAGACATGAACTTGGCCCATTGAAAAAGAGCCTGTAAAGACATTTTAATTAAAAAGTGCAGTCTCAATTTGTTTTAAATCCCTGTAATTTTAAGCTAGTTAACTCATCAGCTCTCTAAAGCAAACATGAAGATTGTTTTGTGAGAGCTACAGGGCCTGGGGGTCCACTGCCTTGCACTGAAGGGGGTCATTTGTGTTATTAAAGGACCCTCCCCCCTTACCAGTACCCAAATAATATCATGTAACCGTCTATCTCCATTACCCTATCTGTGAAATGGAGATAATACCTACCGTACATGGGGAGTAGTTGTGAGGCTTAAGTCTGTAAAGCTGCCCATGCTGCCCCTCATGCTTTGGAAGAGCTCCCCATAACATCCACAAAGCTCCTCATTATCCGCCGTCGTATCCCTCCTTTGCCATGATGCCTACCAAAAACATGACTACTGTCAGCCTGCGGCTGTGCTGAGATCATCGCCAATCATGCTGACCAACGGGGTCTCACTGTTTCCTTCTGCTCTCCTGTCCGTAGCCCTCTGTTGTCTCTTGTCTTCGACTGTAAGCTCTTTGGGGCAGGTGCTACCTCTTTGTTCTGTATAGTCCCTAGCACAAGGCAGTTCCTAGTCCAGGACTGCAGCTCCTAGGCACTATGGTAAAACAAATAATAAAAATGTTCATAAAAAGAGTCCTGAGACCTTTAGCTTGAAGGCACTAATGCCCAGCTCCTCTAAGTGCCTAACTCCCATTGAAACCCATGGGAGTTAGGCACCTACACCCCTTTGCGGATCTGGTGCCTAAATAACGTTGAGAATTTGGGACTAAGAAATCCCAAAGAATTATTCTTAGAGCTTTATAATAGGTGATTTTTTTTTTATTCTCCTAACAATTATTTCCCCCATTTTAAAGGTTTAGGTTCGGCCATCATTACAGCTCACGATCTTCTCTGGGAGATTTTTCCTGGAGTAAAGCTGCCATTCTCGTTCGGCACATAGCTCCCCAAAGTCAAGGGAAACTGGGTGCACTCAACTGCTGGATTGAGCCATCATGCTCAGTAGATTGTTCGGTTCCATCATGCCTAAGGAGGGATAGTTATCAAACCACGCCATTCCGTTGTTGTTAGACATCAAGGAATAGGCACCTGTTGCTGACACAGGATGGCACGGTGGGCATTTTATTTCTCACAGATTGGAGTTTGAATCAATCCTGCTGATTTGCTTTTAAATGAAAATTTAGAACCAACTTCTTAAATGCTTCTTTTTCCACTATGGCCGAAACAGACAAATTCACTTATTTCATATTTACAGTGGAGTGGAGGGTTACGCTAAACACTGGATTGCGATACCTTTCCTCTTCCTGATGTACTCTTGTAATTATGGGTTATTTTGTTTATAGACCGTGTCAACGGAGTTTAGTAGATGAGCTCTCTCAATAATCACGCTGGCAGACAGAAAGTTCAAGCCCATCTGTATTTTTAGTGCTTTTCTACCTAGGAATCTAGAGAATCAGCTGACAAAAATCCAGAAATCGGAGCACACTCTGAGATCACTTCCTAGATTTATCTTTAAGTAATTAGCAGGACATCCAATAACTTGAGAGACTACCAGAAGTTCAGTCTGAGATCATGAGTGGCTGTCATTTGAAAACTTTCACAGAGTGATTTGCATTGTTAAAAGTAATTTCCTGAGCGAAAGTGCGTGGGTTCAGATTTTTACTGTAGAAACCTTTTCATGAGGGAGAGTGAGTATGACCAGAAACGTTTTTCACCACTTGTAAACAGACACAGGTATGTACTAGCATGTAATTTAATCATTGGGCAGGAAAATAAATATATCATGTCCATTTTCTAATTAAATGGCATTAAATTCTAGCACTCTGGGCATTGCACATGCTCCATGTGTCATTATGAAGCTATTGCTCTGATTTACATTCAGTCAAGTGTACATTAAAAAGAAAGCATTGCTTTGGGTTTAAATGAACATGTTTGATTTAGCGATGCACTTGGGCTGCTTGACAGGCCAACAGATTTATACAACACCAGCTGCTTCTATATTAAATGGTGCACATGTAGTTAAAATTAGACATTAGACAGATCAGATTTCCCACTTTTGGCCTCTCCATGTGCTCAGGGCAGAAATTCAATGGCAGCTATTCAATTAAAGCCCACCTGCCATTTTTATTCATTTAAACGAATAATAGTAATTCCCTGCCCCATCCCCAGATTTAAGGTGCAACATGCATCACCATCACAAAAGCTCACTTTTCAGGGTTTAAGTGCTCCACTATTTCAGCTCCAGCAAACTTTTCAGGGAGGTAGTCCTTCATTGGTGCTCAAAATAGGATTGTTTTTTAAAAAATGAAATAGTCAAGTTGCCTAAATACATAACAACATGACATCTTGTCAGCATGTGCAATTAGTACTTCTACCTGTTTCATAATCTGTGCCTTAGCACTCTATACGGGCCTTGCAGCTGACTGTGTGAGTCTGACTATTTACTCTCAGTGTGCATGACTTATCTCTAGAGTGTACATTCCTGGGGACAGGGCCTGTCTCTTGCTCCGTGTTTGCAGTGACTAGCACAAAGGGGCCCCAATTTGGAACTTCTTAAATACACTAATACACATAAAGGATAATAATACCTTCAACACTTCAAAATGCATCATTCCAACCATGTTTGTACGCTATGCGGTGTCAGCCTGGCTGCACATTCAGCAGCAGCCTGGGTGGGATGCTGATTTTATTTTGCATCACACTCAACAAGCAAATCCTATTAGGGAGAGTAGGACAACAGCCCATTTGGTTTAAATGAAACTCTACCTAGGGAGGCTAGATCCTGTGGTGCCAGAGTAATTTGGTTCCTGGTAGGGAGCAACAGCATGGTAGTTGGGGAAAATGAGGCACTGGAGTTTTGTGATCAGCTTCAGTGGGAACAGGATGGGGGCCTTTGGCTTCCACAAGAAGGATTTGCAGGCTAAGGCAAGTCCTGGATGACTTTGGAGAGCGTCACCTGAACTGCAGCTCCCCAAGCAGGGGAGAGTGACATAAGGGAGGCGCAGGGAAGGTTACTAGGCCTGAGGTGGGAGAAGGCATCAAAGGACTGAAAGTAACAATGGTGATGAACGCAAACAGTGCTCCAATGGGCTCTTATTCACATCTTCCCTATGGCTGCCAATAGCCACATCTTTCATCCCTGCAGCCTCACAGTATTGCACCTTCTGAGCCATCCCGACTGGGATCACTGACTGACTGACTGACTCAGACTGGCTACATCTGCCTTTGTTGCTTAAATCATCCAAACACACCCACTCGAGACACCGAAATAGCTCCTACAGAGCCGCGGCAGGCTATTGGGTACAATAAAACTGGCTTTTGAAGCAGCTCCTACAATGCCTATATAGACACACAAGACAGAACTTAAAGTTCACATTAAGATATTTTAATTTTAGAACGATCCTTATTTTTAATAGCACTATCCCCTTGGATCATTAAAAGGGAAGTAGATATTTCTGATGTTCGCCATTTACTCTGTATGTCACTGAGAAGAGGAAACCAGACGAGCTGTTACCCTACAGCCTCCCAGTGTTGGCATTTGGGACCTGAGGGACAGAGTCTGGCTTTTTGGGGAGCCCAGACCGATTCACTCTTGGGGGAGCGGTGCCAGCTGAACTCCCAGCGTGCAGTGAAGGCTGGTGTCCGTTTCCTCCTAGCCTGTTGCCTGCGGCGGAGCCAGCTCTTCTAACGGGCAGCATGAGATACGGCTTGCGTAGGGGCCTGAGCACAGGCCTGAGCGCTAGTGACTGTTACATTCTAATCCTGGCTCCACCTTGGAGTCGTTCTGCAGCCTCTACAGGAGTTATGCAGGGCTGAAATAATCACAAGCCCATCTTAGTGCAGACCTCCTTCCCCTGGCACAGGTGGCAGAGCCTCCATGGATTGTGATCTACAGGAGGTCAGACCAGATTATCTGGTGGCTCCCTCGGGCCTTGAACTCCATGACTGAGGGGAGCGTGCATCTCCACATTTCTATCCCAGCTCCTGGTCATTAAAACAGGCATTTGGTCTCATCCCCAGAATGAGCTGGCCGTCCTGCTGTTCAGACTCCAGCAGAGGCAGCCGAGCACCACGTCCCTGGCAGCAAGAAACAGGTGGTGGCCTAGAGATGCCTCCTTTTTAGATATCGTTCCCCCAAACCCTAAGGCTGGTCTACAGTGGTGGAATCAATTACGTTTTGGGACGGAGAAGTAATTCCGCAGGCCCCTTCCTTCGTGTGAACGGCTGGCTGTTACCCAGCAATCTGCACCCTGGGCATCTTGCTGTTAGTTGGTGCCATTCACCTGACCAACAAGCATTCCAACGGCTACGCACGCCCAAGCATCTCCCCAAGAGGTCCTTGCCCCTGTGGGAGGGGGAGTGCACCTCCTGCAGGAGCTGAAACTGGCTGCACCAGAGAGCTGAGGTGGGTTCTGGATGCCAGCAAGCTAAAAATCTCCAGGCACATCAGCGAAAATTGAGACAGGAGAGCTTTAAATTACACTCTCCTCACTAATGCAGACCCCTGAGATGGGGAGACTCCTTGGCTTCTGGATTCGTTTAGGAGCTTAAATCTCGCACTGGGGCTCAGTTCAGCTCCGCCAATGGGAGAACAAGTATAACCCAGCTGTTGAAAGCAACAGAGGGTCCTGTGGCACCTTTAAGACTAACAGAAGTATTGGGAGCATAAGCTTTCGTGGGTAAGAACCTCACTTCTTCAGATGCAAGCTGTTGAGTTTTCAACCACCCCCTTCTGGGGCTGCTCTGGGCAGGTGGCAGAAACGGCAGCAGCTGATTGGTACTAAAGCTCCCAGCAGCAGCAGCACTGGTGCAGTGGGGAGATTTTAAGAGCACTAGTCAGTGTGGACAAGCAGCCGTGAAGCAAGCCCCGGGACACCCCCAGCAACAGGGACCTCAGCACTTCACAGGCTCCTGCAGAGGAGTTGCTTTGTTGTAGCAGAGGATTAAAGCCTCCATTTTACTATGCATTGGTTCCTCTGCCTGGACTGTGACAGAAGCAGCCTTTGTGGCACAGATATTTAACGGCTCGGTCGTGATTCCTGCTGTGCACCTGCACGGGGGAGCAAGCCCCTTTGCTCCTCTTTGCAGGCTCCCTGCAGCTGCATCTGGGGAGGAGAGCAGCTACCACTAGGCTGGGGTTGGGGATGGAACCTTGGCTCATCCTTCCCTTCCTCCTGCTCAGGAACCTTCCCCAGCAAATGGGCTGGTCAAGTAACCTACCCACCCACCCTTTCCCCAGAGCTAGGGGGAAGCAACGTTCTGCCCCTTATTTGAGCTGGAAATCGACAATTTCACCGGAACAGGTATTTTCAACACAGGCGTTGTTTTGGTAGCTACATTCAGCGTAGACAGACACTTCTCCTCCCTCTGTGTCTTCTAGCTCCCCTCCCTTACTGCTCAGGCCCTTCCGCCCAGGCCTGGCCCAGAGGAGAGGTCTTCTCTGGGTCTTGCCCTCCCACCCCAATTGCTGCCCTAGAAAAGCAGCAAAGTTTTGTGGGAAAAGAAGTCCTGAGCTCTCCAGAGTGAAGTCGGACTCACACAGCTCAGGTCCAGGCTTTACGCAAGTCCTGGAGAGCCCGCCCAAGTGTATGTGTGTGTGTGTGGGGGGGGGGGGGTGACTTTTGCACCTGGGGTGTGGTTTGGTCCATTGTAGAAAAGGGACTGGCTATGAAGGTCTGTAAAATCCTGAGGTCTGGCTTTATTGCAGCAAAGAATGGAAAATCCTTGTGATCATGTGTAAAAGCTTACCAAGCTGGTGGCTAAATAAGCACACTTATGGCCAAATAAACGGCCACCTTCCCTGATCCTAGAGTTAGCAGCTAGAGCCCCATGTGTTTCACACCATGTATCTGCTATATAGGGAACTTGGACACAATGTTAGGCTAACCCAGATCATATGTAGTTGCATAGGTGCTTGGATGGATCCGAAGGCAGCACGACTGGGGTTGTCCCTATGTCTCCGCTAGTCCTGGGCTACCATAAGGCCCACAGGTAGGTAACTGGGATATGGCTGCTCGGTGTTGCATTGGGGCTGACTGATCCCCTAGCCAGCTCAGAAAAGGGGAATCACAAGCTGTCCCCCCTGGTTCCCTGTGCCAGACTTTGCATCTGCACAGAAGTGAATCAAGGCCTCGAAGATCAGGCGTTTGGTTTGGTTTGGGTTTTTTGAATAACTAGGAGGATCAAAATCAGCCTTATAATGAGGCAGCTTTAACTCCGTGGGGCCCACCACTACCACAGATTACTCCAGAAACAACCCACAGCCCTCTGCCACTTGAGCTCAATCAGATACAGAAAAGGTCTTACGTTCTTTCTAATTCACCGCCACCCAAGAGAGGACAACATGCTGTCACACAAGCAGCGCCCAATCCTGCTGCCACTGAGATCAGTAGCAAGAAACCTCCCATCGTCATTCCTACCCGCAGGGTTGGACTCCCTGAAATCCTTGGGAGCCAACTATCCACAACCAATATCATTAATAAAAAGAACAGGAGTACTTGTGGCACCTTAGAGACTAACAAATTTATTTGAGCATAAGCTTTCGTGGGCTACAGCCCACTTCTTCGGATGCATAGAATGGAACACACAGAAAGAAGATATTTATACATACAGAGAACACGAAAAGGTGGAAGTAGCCATACCAACTGTACCACCTTTTCATGTTCTCTGTATGTGTAAATATCTTCTTACTGTATGTTCCATGCTATGCATCCGAAGAGGTGGGCTATAGCCCACGAAAGCTTATGCTCAAATAAATTTGTTAGTCTCTAAGG
>NW_020664980.1:11083410-11089185 GCF_002925995.2 Terrapene triunguis
TAGCCCACGAAAGCTTATGCTCAAATAAATTTGTTAGTCTCTAAGGTGCCACAAGTACTCCTGTTCTTTTTGCTGATACAGACTAACACGGCTGCTACTCTGAAAAATATCATTAATGACTGCTTCATTACAGCCTGTTTTCTCCAGATCGAAGTGAGCTTCCAAGGTGATTATAACAACAGGAGATGTTTGAGGAAGCACTGATAGGCTGGTTTTGAGCTAAGGAGAGACAAAAGGAAGATTAGATAAGAATCAAACATTCCGATCAGGGTGATTATTCAATGACCTGTAACTCAGAGAGAGACGGTGGGTGAGGTAATATATCAACTTCTGTTGGCGAGAGAGACAAGCTTTCGAGCTACGCAGAGCTCTTCTCCATCCTGGGAAACTTAAGTGGTGGTGTAGACATGGCCTAAGTCGGCAAAACTTATGTCGCTCAGGGGTGTGGAAAAAAAACACCACCACCACCCCTCAGTGACATAAAATTTCTCCAGCATAAGCAGTAGCATGCACAGCTCTGTGTCGGTGGGAGAGCTTCTCCCGCCAACATAGCTACTGCCGCTCGCTGGGGGTGGTTTAATTATGTCGATGGGTGAGCTGTCTCCCTAGGGTGACCAGACAGCAAGTGTGAAAAATCAGGATGGGGGTGGGGGGGTAATAGGAGCCTATATAAGAAAAAGACCCAAAAATCGGGACATCTGGTCACCCTATGTCTCCGGTTGGCATAGAGTGGCTATGTGAGAGATCTGTGCGGCTGTACTAGGATCTCTAGTGTAGACATAGCCTGACAGCTAAATACAAGGTGGAACAGATGGTTTAGCATAAGTAGTTAACACATATTTCAAGGGACCATTCAAGGTGAATTGGACCATTAACACCCCTCTCCTCAACAGATGCTGGTCCAATAACAGATATTACCTCACTCACCTTGTCTCTCTAATATCCTGGGACTGACACTGCTACAAACAACCCTGTAACTCAAACACCCTGAGTTTGATGAATTTTCTTAACACCCTGACTTCTGGGTAAATACGGTAATCGTCTGACCAGACCAATTTCCCAAGCCCAAGTTATAGGGCTGCTTAAAGAAAGACGAGGAAGGAGAAAAAAAAAAAAAAAAAAAAAAAAAAGAGAAGGGCTTTAAAATGAAAACTGATGGCAACCTTAACTCTGGAGAGCTAGATGCTGGGCAGCAGTTCAGGCTCACGTTTTACAATAAGCCTCCCACCTCTTCCACAGTTCTCCTCCTCAATGGCGTCTTGTCTCAGGCACAGAGCATCGCTTTGTCACAACAGCCCAAGACGGTGTCTCAGCCCGAACTTGGCAGTGCTGGTACTTGCTGCAGTGACTGAGGGGTTTGCCCCACCTTTTGTCAAGGACATTTTTAGTTCAGGCAGTGCTTGCAAATCAGTGGTTGATCCTGGGTAATATCAACTGCCAAAGGGCTCTTTCCCTCCCAGCTGCATTTAGTACTGGGATGGTGAAAGCTTCTCTGCGATTCAGCTCTTTCCACAGTTCTGTTCCACCCAGATAGGATTTCTGCAATGCACTCCATGTGGGGCCACTACCGAAAACTTCTTGGAAGCTAGAGCAGGTGCAGTCTACTCACTTATCAGCATTCGCTGCATGGAATATATTACAGCTTCCTATTTTATTACCTTCCTGGCACAATCCATGCTATTGGTATTGCTCTATAAAGCCCTACATGGCTTTGGTCCTAACTCCTACCTGAGGAGCCACTCTCTCTTTATTCATAGTCAAAAGAGTCAAGATCAGCTGAGCGAACAACCCCAGCGTTAGAACTTTGGGGAGCTCTCAGTTCTGGGATACACTTTTCCTATTGGCCTGTTAAATTATAGGATGTGATGTAAAGCCCATCTGGTTCCTGGGAATTGGGAACTGTAACAGTTTAACATCACTACTAATTTTCTATTGCATACGGTTTATAAGAATGTTGGTCACATGCAGAGAAGGACGTGTGCAGTAGGTCTATTTCCAGGCCTGAGCAGAGACCAGAACGTGCTGTATTACAGGGAGAGCTGATAGAATATTGTATTGTAGCATGTATAGCAGTGGGAAAAGCATGTAACGGTTTCATCACAGAATAGCAAAGCCATGACTCATACCTAAAAAACTCATGCACGATGACCACACTCTTTAGATCTTCTTCTATGTCAGCTTGGATGACACATCGGCCCCACACTGTGCAGTTGAGTTAGGTAGATTTCCTCCCCTCCCCTCCCCCCCCTCCATCTTGTTAACAACCCCCTGTGTGCTTTATGCCTTGCAGAAAAATCTCTATCAGATGCTGGGGCAAAGGGTTAATGAATTGCAGAGCCATTTACTAGCTGAACAGTATGACCTGCTGTTTTGTGCATAGAGCCAATAACGCAGAACCTTCTTATCAAGTGAGCTGTTAATTGCTTACTTCTGCAGGCCACCATCTCTAGGCCAATATGGAAGAACACACAGCCAAGGAGCAATAAACTCTGCTTTGGTACTTGCTTGTTTCACAGGCCTATCTAAAAACGCTAAGGTCTTCTGTGTTCAGCTCGCACTTTCTGTAGACGTTTTGAAAAGCCAGTCAGGCTCAGGGGCTCTCAAACTTCATTGCACCGTAACCCCCTTCTGACAACAAAAATTACTACATGACCCCAAGACGGGGGACTGAAGCCTGAGCCTGCCCAAGCCCCACTACCCAGGGTGGGAGTGGGGGGCAAAGCCAAAGCCCAAGGGCTTCAGCCCCAGGCAGGGGGCCTGTAGCCTGATCCTCGCCATCCAGGGCAGAAGCCCTCTGGCTTCGGCCCAGCCGGTGGGTCTTGGGCTTCGGCCCTGGGCCCCAGCAAGTCTAAGCCAGCCCTGGTGATCCCATTAAAATGGGGTTGCGACCCACTTTGGGGTCCCAGCCCACAGTTTGAGAACCGCTGGGCTAGATTATGGACTAGGACTAATGGCTCTGCCAAAAGCCCAACAAACCCAAAACTTAATACTCAAAACCAACCACACTGCAATTTGCTGGGGTCTCAAAATGGCAAGAAATTCCAACAACAAACCAACATCTAGACTCTAGAGCAGGGGTCGGCAACCTTTCAGAAGTGGTGTGCCAAGTCTTCATTTATTCACTCTAATTTAAGGTTTCACATGCCAGTAATATATTTGAACATTTTTAGAAGGTCTCTTTCTATAAGTCTATAATATATAACTAAACTATTGTTGTATGTAAAGTAAATAAGGTTTTTAAAATGTTTAAGAAGCTTCATTTAGAATTAAATTAAAATGCAGAGCCTCCTGGACCGGTGGCCAGACCAGGCAGTGTGAGTGCCACTGAAAATCAGCTCGTGTGCCGCCTTCGGCACGCGTGTCATAGGTTGCCTACCCCTGCTCTAGAGTCCATCCTGCAACCCTTACTCATGAACAGTCCTTGTGAAGTCAATGGGAGTCACAGGTGCTCAGCACCACTCAGAATTGACCCCACAAGGTTTTCTCTTTGAGGGCAAGATTGTGGGTCACCCTGTCTGCCCACACTGGGCATGTGAGGCACCCCCTGATTACCATGTGAGGGCCATCCCCATTGCAGGTCACAGTGCATTGAGGGGGGAAAGCAGCCTCCTCAGGACTCATGCAGCTGGGGAGAGCCTTGATTTACCCCCCTCCTCCAAGTCACTGGACAGCTGAGCTAGTGAGCATGTGGTACAGGTCCTCCCCTCAGTGCCCATCCACAGAGTTGTTACCATCCCCAGCTCCATTTTTATGTCCTCCTGTGCTAAACACAGTTTCTGCCTGGATGCAGGACCAGATAGTGGAGAATTTTAGGGACAGAGAAGTCAACTTTTTATAGACCTCTGACCTGCAAGCACAGGTTCCTCTTCATTCCCTTTCTCCTGGCCGTTCCTACCATAAGAGTTGTATCTATACAGCTGTCTTGGGGGAATCCACCGCTCTGAGCTGGGAAAGTTACAACAATTAAAAATAGTGCAACTCAGCTGTATTACTCCAAAGTCTAAACCAGCTTGATTCTAACTACGCATGGCTAGACTAGAGAGCTTACAGCTGCTTTAAGCCTATGGGAGAGAGCTCTTCTGTCGGCTTCCCTACTCCAGCCCTTGCGAGTGGCAGTAGCCAGGTCTCTCCCACTGACATAAGTGCCAGTGTGGACAGCGCTATGTCAGTGTAACTTATATCGCTGAGGGGGGTGGTTTAGTCACACCCCGAGCGACATAAGTTATGCCGACATAAGCTGTAGTGTAGCCGTAGCCCTAGCCTCTTGATAGGGGAAGGGGTTCTAGTATTTAGAAGCAGAAAGAAGAAAGAGGAAGATTCTTACATTCCTGACAGATACCTGTAGAAGCAGAAACCCCAAGGGAAAAACTGCAAAAAATGCAAGTGCCCAGTCTTCCAAAAAGCTGACGGGCCTAATTGTCCACTGACCTGCCCCTGTGTCCTCCGATTTCTGCAAAGGGGGTGCCAGGCTCTCTCAGCTCAGACTGGCTGGGTGGTATACCCATTTTGCACAGGTGTAATGGAGGACACAATGTCAAGCAGTGGAGAACCAGGCCAGTGTTTTCAGGCTGCCCACAGACTCAAGCAGGCGTGCGTCTGGTTCACATCCTGAAGGAGCTCCTTACAGTCACGAGGGCTAGAGACACTGGGCCAGATTCAGAAGTGAAGCATACAGTGACATAAATCAGACCCCTTTACATCCACTTGGACCCACTCACTCCAGGTGCAAGGGAGCCTAAGTGCATACAACTTACACCTTCTTCCAGCTCTTTGGCATGCAAGCAGGCTTATACTTAGGTTTAAAAGGGGCAGAGGGGTGGAAAAAGGGAAGTGAAAGAAAGTGAATTTGGCCCTTTTGTTCTGCTGAAGGGAAGCTCAGATTCTGGGGTACAAGACGTTTAGAAGATGCCTCAAAGTTGTCCTGGGGCTTAGCTGGACCAGTGCTTATAGAAGCTAAACTTTCTCTGTCTGAGAGTTTGTTGAACGTTATTTTTGACACGTGCTGAGCCCATTGGCTTCAAACAGGAGCTGAGTCGCTTGGTATCTCTGGAAAAAAAAAAAAATCAAGCTTCTTTTGTTTTGGGTATCTAAATATGAATCTAGACGCCTGACTCTAGGCACCCCATCTGAAATGTTTGACTCTGTATCTGTCGGTAGCTCAGTGATGATCAGAAACTGGGAGAAAGCAGGGGATTTTTCAGCAGTTTGCCATGGAGGCACAGCCATACTCAGAAAAGTGGGAGCATAACACCAAGGCTAAAATTGATTCACTTTCATCATCCCTAGCCTGTGCTACGTTCACAGCTCTGAATTGAACGGCATCGCTCTTTCAAATGAAGGGTCCCTGAGGCTACTGTCTCCCAGGTTGTCTTGTGCACATTCCACTAGGGGGCTCCATAGCAGCACCAAGGGGATTTCTGGGCGGGCACTTCTACTTTAATAAAGGTCTCAAGTGAAACTTTCCAAAAAGTGAGTAAATAGGTAGTGCACAGGGGAGTTCTGTAAGGCCAGGCCCTCCACCCCAGACTGTGCCCTGGGATCTCCTCCACGGTCACTGCACTCCTCCACCAGGCTGTGCAGCAGATGTGGATCATCACTGATGGCTATGTCCCTCCCTTCTCTGACCTATCACAAACCCAGAGCTACCACTCTACATTGTTGTGGACGGACACAAAGAGGGTGATATTGTGCCCCAGGCACCACAATCTCACACGTTTCACTCACATATTGTGTGTGTGTGTGTGTGTGTGTGTGTGTGTGTGTGTGTGTGTGTGT
>NW_020664980.1:11089195-11126313 GCF_002925995.2 Terrapene triunguis
TGTGTGTGTGTGTGTGTGTGTGTGTGTGTGTGTGTGTGTGTGTGTGTGTGTGTGTGTGTGTGTGTGTGTGTACACAGTCTAACACACTCAGAATTTGCCCCAAATGAGAATTTAAGAGTTTAATTATAATCTATTAATTATTAACTATACTTATTCTATTACATGGCTTCTATTGGAGCACTGCTCAATCCAAGCCACTGATCTTCTCTTTCTTGGCTTTTAAATGCTCCACTCCCAATGATGGCATTGCATGTATTTGAGAGATGTTGCAACTCTACATAGCGAAGACAATCAAGCAGACTCAATATAGGTCTCTACTTGAGGGTTAGGGGAGTTTTATTCTTCCCTTGATACTGCGGACATTAGCTCCCATGCACACAAGGAGTAGAGAATGGATCCCTAAGTAAATATGTGATGGCTGAACATAGGACTAAAATTCTGCTGGCTTAACAGTCATCAGTACTACAGTAAACGGCCCCTTGAAATACCAATCTAAGTATTTCAGGCTCTGAAGTATAGTTTAAAAAAAAAAATCAGCCTTTGTAACAGAGTCTTTGAATATTAGATCAGTTTCAGGTTAGAAAAGCTCTTAACTAGACTCAGTATGTTTTTCTAGGCAAGATTTTTCAGCTACTATAAGAGCTACAGTAAAGAACTGCAATAATCACTCACTGCTGGTGTTACTGCTAAAAAATACTCTCTCTTGCTATTTTTTCTTCTTCATGCGTCCCCTCCTTCTTGCAACACACCCTCAGGATAATGTAGCCAGTTAATATGCCAAAAATTTGTTCTAACTGAATGAAAAAAATTAAAGGCTGGAGCCAAATTTAGACAAGTGGCTGTAATAAATAAATACATAGATATACTTAGCTGTTATGTAAATACTTTACATCTTCAAAGTCTCATGCAAACATTCACTAATCTTCATGAAATCCCTGAGTGGGCGGGTATGGCACTAAAAGTGAGCAATACACGTTTAAATAATTCTATGAAAGAGAAATTATTTGAGTCAATATGTTAACTCTTTTTAGGGTTTAGAGTCACCCTCATCCTTCCCCCTAATCAAAGTAATTAATTCATTCTATAACCTGCAGGAAAATGCCTGGTCTAACCCAATCACTTCAGGTTTCTGAGGAGGACCAATAAATAAATAAATAAATAAATAAATAGAATTTCCAGATTCCTTGGAAACTCTCCACGAGCAACCAACAAACCACCTCCAACAGAAAAATTAAGACTAGAGAGCTCACACCTGAATTTGCCACAGTTCACCAATCTAACCTCGAGACACCGAAAATTGGACCCAAGACAGAATTTTCTGTACGAGGCTCTTTGCTAAATCATCATCCTTTATACTAGTTCAATTTCTAGTCATTATAGTCATCATAATATTACATAAAGCAAAATTATTATATTTAGATTTTAAAAAATAAATAAATCCTCAAAATAAATAATATAAATTCCAATAATTCAGACAGCTTCTAGCTCTGGTTTGCAAAAGTTAAGTTAATTGAAGATTATGCAATAGATCAACTCTGAGTTTATTTTAAAACCACAAGACATATCAATACAATAAAATTACCATGCACCTCTAAGCCCGCCTTACCTCTAAACTGTAGGGTTAAAAGGTACTTCCTCCCCCCACCCATTTTTATAATGAGGTTTATTTCAGATCTGTCAGATGCTCACTTTGTTCCTAAAACAGATTCAATGTGCTTACCACTTTTCAACGTCTGGCAAAGCGTTCCATGCCGCTTTAATATTTTCCTAACCCCCTGTATTATATTTGCGCCAGTACTGGACATAGCATAATTCTGCAGACATGTCAACTATTCGGGCAATGCTAGAATGTCGTCATTATTGTTTGTGTCAACAGCATGATTGGTATGTACCTTGTAATCATTCTGGTGTTGGGTTGCAAAGGTCCCCAACTCTTCATTTGGCCGAGTCTAATTCTGTCCTCTTCACAAAGATCTAGAGTTACACTAAGTAAAGGTTGCCACTTACGTGGAACATTGAGGTTGCTAACATGACTCACGAAGGTAAAACGCACGCTATTCAGTCTCTCAAGGACGTAAGCCGTACAATTCTGACGTTTCTGCTAACTCTAGAAAGAAACTCTTGATGTCCAATAATGCAAAAGAGACAAGAAAGCAGCACCCATTTGATTCCTCAACATCATGCTTGGAGCTCGCACAGAGCTCTTGTAGCCCTGTGGAGCAGCTATGCTGCCCTGTGCCCCAGGGCAGGAAGAGGTGCCCAGGTGTTTTGGTTTGTTTTTTAAATCTGGTTTTAAGTTGTAACTTTTTTTGTGGGGTTGGGGTGGCAAGTAAATGGTCCCATCAAACTGCAACTATCCAGGTGGGTATTAGGATCTGATTGATTCCCTCCATATCCTTTTGTTGCCATTTTTGACAGACTTTGGGTCAGCCAGTTTTGAGTAACAAATATAGAAACGGATGAGTTTTTGGGTACTCAGCTAATAATGGCTTTGATTGAAAAACCCTCACAGTGGGGTTCATCATGTGACATCACTGCTTCATCAAACTGGTCAGAACAACTAAATTTAGCATTCTAAATTGGCAAAGGTGACATTAAAACCAGAGTCGGGACATGCACAGTCCAGCACTCTTGCCAACTCTCATGATTTTGTCGTGAGTCTCATGATAACTATTGTTTTCCTTAAAGCTCCAGCTCCTGGAGTCAAGTGGATATGTGATGATTTCAGCTTTCATTCTTAAGAAAAAAAAATAAGTTTCTAGCCCTCATGGCTGTGGAGAAAGCTTCAAAATGTGACTCTGGTGCACCCTAAAGGCTCAAAAAGCAGAAGGTTAATAAAAAGAACACCAAATCTATTATTTTACACAATCTCATGATTTTAAAACCAATCTCGTGATTTTTGGTGAGCCGGACTCCTGATTTTTGAACATTTGGGGTTGGCAGTACTGACACATTACACTCTAAATCAAAATCTGCCATCACATTCAGCAGACAAGATGTATTTCTGCCTTGGGGGCTGTCTTTTCCCCCAGGTAGGCTGTTAGCCATATTCAAAATCACCCACAGCCCCAGGTTGCCATTTCACATTGCTGAGAATCCCACAGAGCATCAGTCAGATTGCATACACCATCGAACCTGGGGAATCACATTTCCTAGGAATTCCACAAGGAGGGCAAGATCTTTCTGCTGTGTAGTAAAAGCCCAGAGCTCCCCTTCACTTCATCTGCTAAAATCAATTTGTGCTTTAAAATCAGAAAGCCTTATTTAAGTTTTGGCCAAATTTGAGGCACCAAAATCCATATTAAGGCCCTGAATCAGGAAAGCACTTAAGCATGTGCCTAGAGGGGGGCTTTCCTGAGTTGGGGTGGTAGGTTTCTAATTAAGTGGCCTGATTTTCAGAGTGAAAAGCCAAGTGTTCTTCGCTTAACTCCAGTGGAAGCTGCAGGTGCTCAGCCCCTCTGATAAGGCCATGTCTATACGTACAGTGCTGCATTGGCACAGCTGTACCAATACAGCTGCGCCACCACAGTGCGTCTGATGAAGACGCTCTATGTGGCCAGGAGAGAGAACTCCCATCGGCATAAAAAAAAACCCACCTCTGCGAGCGGCATAAGCTACGCCGGTGGGAGAAACTCTTCCACCGACACAGCGCTGTGCACATGAATGCTTATGTTGGTGTAACTTATGTTGCTCAGGGGGTGGAATATTCACACCCTGGAGCGACATAAGTTTTGCCGACAAAGGCTATGTCTACACTACAGCCTAAATATAAACACCTCGCTCTTCAATAGCACTTTTCATCAGTAGATCTCAGAGCACTACACAAAGGAGGTAAGTATCAATATCCCCATTTTACAGAGGGGGAAAACCAAGGCACGGGGAGGTGAAGTGACTTGCCTAAGGTCAGCCAGCAGGCCAGTGGCAGAGCTGGACTAGAACCCAGGTCTCCCCAAGTCCCAGTCCATTTCTCTACCCACTGAAAACCAGGCGTCTAACGTTAAGCACCCAAGTTTGAGCATGTTGATCTTTATCTTGTCCCATGATCGTTTCTGTAGACAAGACTAACAGCAAACCCTGCAAAGGAGGTACAGTGGAGATGAACTCTGCTTAAAAGAACAGGGAATGGAATTTGGGGCAACAGGAGAGTTTGCAATTCAGGTGATGCATGTCAGCAGACAAACTGATTAAGAAATCAGGATGCTGTGAATCAGGAGGATTTGGATAGGATGGGTTCCAATGTCAGCAGGAGAGGTTTACATTCATTTGTGGGTACGTGTACGTTGCAGAAGCAGGGGCCACTGCTGTTCAAAAAGGTACAGTGTGTATTTTATCATGGCTGAGAGCTTGACTGAAGTTGTTAGGGAAACTGTATTAACTGCAATTCTCCTGTAGCCCAATAGAGCGAGCTATCACTTATCTTCCCAATGCCTGATCTGCAACAGTCTGGCTCTTCTATCACCCCATTTATTCTTGCTAGGATGCACCAGCATGCTCTCTGTTGTTTTTATGCATCTTATTCCATATTTGCAGAGGTTGGCCCAATAGGCATGGAGGTGAAGAGATGTAAAACTAGAATGACTGTACGACCGCATTATTCTTGTGTCTTTCACTACATGAGCAATGGGGTACAGTCAGAGGCAAGCAATTTTTTTGTGACTAGCAGTTCACGAATATACATGGAGCTATACCAGAAAGAGGACATGCTGAAACTGTGGTGGCTTTAACTGCCAGATTCAGTCTAAATTATAATGAAGGACAGAGATTGACAGAATATTTTTAAAAATGGGAGCCCATTCTGCTGTACAGGGGAACCTCAACTATGGAGACGATCATGCAATTAGCATGTCACGATGTTATTTAAACCATACACCAAGCTGTCTGTGCAGTGCCTAGCACACGCCAAAGCAGGAGCTCTGCTGGATCTGCACCAGAGCACTCAGCACCTTGCAGGATCGCGCCCTTATATTGCCAACATCTGGGTAACCAGTTGCTCAAACGGAGCACAGTACTGCAGGTGCAGTTGTACCAGAGTATGAGCCTAATCATTTCACTCAGCCATCTCGCGTTGGATGACTTACTCTTGCCAGAGTGGGCTGGTTGCCTCCAAGTAGCCTGTGCTCTCTTCATGTGGCTGTCTGCAGTTGTCTTAGGGCTATTACAACTGGATCCATTTAGAATGCAAAAATATTCCTCTGCTAAAATCCCGTTCCAATCCTATTTTATATACAGAAGGAGAGAGACACACATCTGAACCAGGCCAGAGAGATCAGAGATCTCTGGATGGACTCTTACAATTAAACAATTAGGGTTGTATCTTTCAACATCTCAGGCCTCCCTGAAAAGCTTCTTTGTGGATACTGGTACCTAAGTCCCATTGACTTGTCATAGGAGGTAGGCTCCTAACTTGCTTGGGAATCCCACTAGGCACCTATCTGCATCTTCAGGCACCTAAATACCTTTACAAACCTGGCCCTTAGGCCATAGAGACTCTCAACCTGCACGACAACACAATTTCTCTGTAAAGGCAAGTGTTTAATCATTTACACCTGTGCAAAGGGAGAGCAAAACACTATCAAATGATATTGGCAGTGCAAGGCCCTGATCCTGAACACACTTACACACTAACTTAACCTCAACACCCTCAGAGTCTATGGCGCTATGCATGCAATTAAAGTACATCATAAGCGTTTGTAGTACCAAGGACTACTCAAGGTGCAGGGCAGCATGGAATTAGGTTCAAAATACCCATGAATCCACACAACAGATGCTACTGGGCCTTAGGGTACGTCTATACTTACTTCCTGGTCCGGATGTAAGCGATCGATCTTCTAGGATCGATTTATCACATCTTGTCTAGACGCGATAAATCGATCCCGGAAGTGCTTGCCGTCGACGCCGGTACTCCAGCTCAGCGAGAGGAGTACGCGGCATCGACGGGGGAGCCTGCCTGCAGCGTCTGGACCCGCGGTAAGTTCGAACTAAGGTACTTCGAATTCAGCTACGTTATTAATGAAGCTGAATTTGCGTACCTTAGTTCGAAGTGGGGGGTTAGTGTGGACCAGGCCTAAGTCCCAGGCAGACCCCCCTGGGTCCTAAAAGGTATTTTCAAAGCACTAAGTAAACACTGTAAGTGGAAATCATGTTATTACATGTATGCCTTTTACTCAGTGATTTGAAAATGTCCCCATGGTGTAAATCCTATTGAGTTAAGAGAGAAGGATTTTAATTATAGTGGTGGCCTGGTGAGTTGTAGACACCTAAATTCTGGCTCTCACTCATTGGCCAGCAGACATACTCCAAGGGCATTGTCAACTTCTCCATTCAATGGTTCAGGAATGTTACAACATTCCAGGCAGAGCAGTGGGGTGTTCACCCAGCTGAATTGGCCAAACTCATTTCCTCCTCTTAAACTAGGTTCCCCCATGGAGATCCAGATCTGTTGTCTCCATGTAGTGTAGAATTGTCAAAAATGGCTCCAAAGTATAAGATATCAGATTAGTACATGTTCATCCATGTGTCTGAATCCGTAAAGATTATTCATTTGGTCACAAGAACATACGAATGGCCGTACTGGAGTCAGACCTATGGTCCATCTAGCCCTGTATCCTGTCTTTTGACTGTGGCTGCCGGTGCCAGATGCTTCAGAGGGAATGAACAGAACAGGGCACTTTATCAAGTGATCTATCCCATTATCCAGTCCAGCTTCTGGCAGTCAGAGGTTTAGGGACACCCAGAGCATGGGGTTGCATCCCTGACTATCTTGACTAATAGCCACTGATTGACCTATCCTCCATGAACTTATCTAAGTCCTTTTTGAACCCAGTTATACTTTTGGCCTTCACAACATCCCCTGGCAAGGAGTTCCACAGGTTGACTATGTGTTGTGTGAAGTACTTCCTTACGTTTGTTTTAAACCTGCTGCCTAATAATTGAATTGGGTGACCCCTAGTTCTTGTGTTATGTGAAGGTACAAATAATACTTCCCTATTCTCCTTCTCCACACCAGTCGTGATTCTATACACCTCTATCATATTCCCCCCTTAGTCATCTCTTTTCCAAGATGAACAATCCCAGTCTTTTTAATCTCTCCTCAAATGGAAGCTGTTCCATACCCTTAAATCATTTTTGCTGCTCTTGTCTATACTTTTTCCAATTCTAATATATCTTTTATGAGATATGGGGGGGTGGGGTGGGGAGAGAGAACAGAACTGCATGCAGCATTCAAGATGTGGGCATAACCGTAAATTTATATAGTGGCATTATGATATTTTCTGTCTTATCTATCCCTTTCCTAATGGATCCTAACATGGTTTTGACTGCCGCTGAACATTGAACAGATGTTTTCAGAGAACTATCCACACCACAATGACTCCAAGATCTTTCTTGAGTAGGAGCAGCTAATTTATATGTATTATTTTGTGTTTATAATTTTCCAATGTGCATTACTTTGCATTTATCAACATTGAATTTCATCGGACCTTTTGTTGCCCACTCACCCAAGTTTTGTGAGATCCCTTCGTAACTCTTCATAGTCAGCTTTGGACTAAACTATCTTGTAATTTTGTATTGTCTGCAAACTTTGCCACCTCACCGTTTACCCCGTTGTCCAGATCATTTATGAATACATTGAACAGCACTGGTCCCAGTACAGATCCTTGGGGGACCCCTCTAAATACCCTTCTCCACTGTGAAAACTGATAATTTATTCCTACCCTCTGTTTTTTATCTTTTAATCAGTTACTGATCCACGTGAGGACCTTCCCTCTTATCCCATGACTGCCTACTTTGCTTAAGAGAGTCTTTGGTGAGGGACCTTGTCAAAGGCTTTCTGAAAGACCAAGTACACTATATCCCCTGGATCACCCTTGCCCGCATGGTTGTTGACCCCCTCAAAGAATTCTAATAGATTGGTGAGGCATGATTTCCTTTTACGAAAGCCAAGTTGACTCTTCCCCAACATATCATGTTCATCGATGTGTCTGATAAATCCATTCTTTACTATACTTTCAATCAAATTTACCTGGTGCTGAAGTTAGGCTTATCAGCATGTAATTGCCAGGAATGCCTCTGGAGAGGCTTTAAAAAAATCTGCATCACATTGGCTATTGGCCAGTCATCTTGTACAGAGGCTGATTTAAGCGATAGGTTACATACCATAGTTAGTAGTAATGCAATTTCATATTTGAGTTCCTTTAGAACTCTTGGGTGAATACCCTCTGGCCCTGGTGACATCTTAGTGTTCCACACACAGTGTTTGTGGTACAACTATTTTGTTTAGGTGTGTGATTTTTTTTTAAAATGGATACAACCCCTGAAGTGGATGCAGTTGTACTGAAATAAGGTGCTTTGTGCCAATATATCTTATTCCCCTTCTGATATGGGAACCAGAACCTTCATATTGGTATAATTCCATTCACAATGGAGGTGTGGGGAGGTCATACCACTTTAATGACACCAGTATAGTTAAAACAGCATAACGTGTGTACTATTCAATGTAAGGGCTCATCTACATGCACAATATTTCGGCCCATTAAAGGTATCTTAACAAGTCAGAACAATACATTTCTTTCATAAGAAGTAGTCTTCTCTCTAATCTTAGAGAGATTTGAGGAGGTTGGTCTAGTGGTTAGAGCAGAGGACGGGGAGTCAGCACTCCTGGATTCATTCTAAAATATTTTTTCTGATTGTGGCTCACAACCAGGTAGCATGATCTAGTGGACTGATCACAGAAGTGGGGAAATGGGAGCTGCCAGTGTTCTAGTCTGGCTCCGACACTGAACTGCTGTATGACCTTGGACAAGCATCTTAACCTTGCCTCAGTTAACATGATTATTTAAAAAAAAAGGAGGTCTGATCATGTTTACCTGACAATGTTGTTATGAGGCATCATTAGCTAGCATTTGTTATGTTAATTTGATATGTTCAGGGGCAGTACAAGTGAAGAATTTGGCTGCAGGTGGGGTTGTTTTTTTTAAGTACCATTTTTGTTTCACAGAACATGGACCCAGGCTGAGGTTACCACTAGGAACCTATTTATTATTTAAATTCTTGTAGCACCTAGGAGCCGCAGTCATGGACCAGAAGCCCATTGCACTAGGCACTGTACAGACACAGAACAAAAAGACAGTCTCTGCTCCAAAGAGCTTACAATGTAGTTGCAAGACAAGAGATATCAGATGGATACACACAGACCAATGGGGAGTACAAGGAAACAATGAGACAATATTGGTCAACACAATAGGCAGTGGTATCAGCACAGCACTTAAAGGAGCTAGGCACCTAACCCCATTGAAAGCCAAGTCTGCCCCCACCCTCACCCTATTTCCCAGTCCATCCCTCCGATTCCAGCTCTGTATACTATGGACTCCAATGGAGTTAAAAAGAAGGTCCCATTTTTCTCCCCAGATGTCTCGGTTTATAGTTTGCCACTAATGACAGGTATGATGACCTAGCAAAAACAAACCCCCTTTTTATTCTAATAACTAATTTTGTTTAAGGAACCTGCCGTTTGCCAATTGCTTAATAAAACGTCACTAGAACAGCAGCTCTTATCATACTCAGATTAAAAAAAAAAAAAAAAGTCTCAAGTATAATTTACAGCATTCCATGCAGTTATTATAACCATCAGTGTGCTGCTCAGATTAGTCTCCAAGTTAAAGATTTGTAAGACGAGGAAAACCAGAGAAACTATGGAGATCAGCCAACTATTTATTTTATTGTTACTAGCTCCAATAGTAAAGATGAGTCCCACCCCTTGATTCGAACACTCCTGCACTGTGTGGGTGTTTGGAATGCAAACCTAGGTCCAGATCCAAGTTTCACACATCTCCTGTCTTTATAAACAGACCACAAAAAAATAAACCCAAGCCGTCCGGAGCCTGGAAACAGATCGGAGTTTTGTGACTTGTGCCCATTTCTGTACAAACACCAATGCTTATTATATTATATTAATACACACACACACAGAGGCACAGCACTTAATTACGTACTGTTTGCTTAGCCATCATTTTGCCATAGGCAAGAGGAGGCAGCTCTAAATACAGTTGATTTACATTTGTTTCCTGTAGGTTTATAGAAAAATCTGAAGGTGGTTCCTCCCTGCGAGTCTCTGTAGTCTGGTGGGTGCCAGAGAAATGTCACTGTAAGTACAGACTCAGAGGTTGATGAGTCAAGTACATTCAGCCTTTAAAAGTCTGTGTCTCCTCTTAGCCCTGTTTATTTTTTCCCCACTAGGACAAAGCAGAAAGCAACCAATATCTCACTGACCATTGGTTCCTCAGCCAGTGAAGTCTCTAGCAGCAATACAGCTCTCAGAGTTACTCCACTTTAGTTCAGCCAGCATCTGTTGACCCTCAAAGAGTAGGTTATACATTTATTAATTTTATTTACAGTATTTTAAAGCAATTTAATGGTCAGCTCTTGAGTCCATTGAAGCCAATGGCCAAATGGCAAATCATCTTCATCAGGACCCCCTGAAAGGAGGGGTTTCTTTATTTGTTCTGCTGCCTTAGAACTGTCTTTTCTGAAGGGAACCTAAATAAGTTGATGGGGGGGGTTAGAAATAGAGTGGCTGCCACATAGCTTAACCATGTGTCATACTCCTTCAAAGGCGCATTTCAGAAAGGACAGTTGGTTTAGAGTGGCTACTAGCTGTAGAGCTGGGGAATTCCAAACATCCAGGGACTGGATTCACATTAAACTGGGGTGAGGGTAATGACAAAGAACGGGACCACAGCAAAAAACACACACATTTCAACTATACATTAACAATCCCAAGCAACACAATCCCAAAACTAATTTCCCTGAGCGTGGATGTCAGTGGGTAGCAGTCAGCATTCCGTGTAACTCACCCCAATGCTTCTTTCACGTTCAGTCTTCTTTCACACAGAAAGTGTGGTTTAGAAACCCAATACGTCCCAGTCCTGCCATCTTTGCTCGATCTAAACACAGTGAGTCACAGTCCTGCAGCCCTTCCTCGCTCTTTACTTCTGCTGAATTTCAAGAATGGGGTAAGGACTGGACACCAGATTCCATGCTGTGTCACACATGTGCAGCCACACTCACTGAAGTCAATTGGGTTGCCTGGATGTAACTGAGGGCAGAACTGATCTCTGCATAAGGACTGCAAGATTTGGCCCATAAATTGGCTTAACAGCTCTCTGACCACCACTTATTCCTGCATGGCTATAGGCCTTCCTTCCAATAACTTGCTGATCGCAATCCAAGGAGGCATTTTCTTCTGGAGCACTTGAGCAGAGACTATCCACAGAATAGTCGGTAAGCTGATGCATGAGTAGCAGATAAACTCAGGAATCTCCTCTCATTTTAATTCAGGACCTGACCTACTGGGTTTCTGCACATGAGAAATGCTAGCCATGATTAGAGCTAGTCGGGAATTTTTTGGTAGAAAATATCAGTTTATCAAAACTGAAATTTTTCATGTGAACATGGTAGTTTCAACTAAACTTTTCTCAGGAAAAGTTTCTCAGGTCCATCTTGGAATTTTCGCTCCAAGCCAGAGAGACTTTGACCCATCACAGAATAGTCAAAAAAGCCTGGAGATTAAAGGCATTCATGTAGGACACAGGAGGACACAGGTTCAAAGTCCCTTCTGAACTAAGCAATGCTAGGTCTTGAATCTGGAGCTCTCACATTCTGGGAGAGTTTCCTAACCACTATGCTATAGCCTGCTGTGAGAAGCACATTTGTAATTTTTTCACAAAAAATGACACAAGTTATCACTTTCATCCCAATTAAAGAAAGATTCTCGTTTTTGCACTCGAGGAGTGTTGCAAGACAGGAAAACCATTTCCCATCCAGCTCTACCCTTCTTTCCTATGCAGCTACAGAGCCCATCTACAAGCCAGCCTGGGTCTACTTATGGAATCGCCTGCGTGTTTACAAAGGGAACAGCACAAACCTCAACAATATATTCTCTCCACACCATCTGGGCATGAACTACTGATGTTGGGCCTTTGATTCTCCTCTTACTTCTGGACTGCAAGATATTTGGGGATGGAATATCGCTTATCTTAAATGTCATAAATGTCATGTCCGTTTGGTAGTGCTATATGATCAACTACATCATAAGGTGTAAAGGGTCCTAGTTTAAATGGAACCGTTTACATAAATCAGTTCCATTGATTCTCTACAAAGGAGGCTTAAGGGTGCATGTGTATCAGGGTATCTACAGATGTGCCTCAGTTAAATTACTCTGTTTGCCTAGATGATTTTTCTCCACATTTTTAAAGATGTAGGGAAAAGTCTATCACGTATTCATGTAAGATATTGCTCTTTACAAAACAAACTCCAACAGCCAGAGACAATGCGTGTGTGTGTGTGGGGGGGGGCACACACAGTCATGTCGTCCCTCCCCAGCCCCCCCGATTTCTGCCAGGGTTTATATGCCCTGCGCTGAACCCCACTGAACACCAGAATCTTTAAATCGTCGTCCCTTCCCGTCCTGCCCCCTCCGCCAAGTGTCAACAGTTATGCATCATCTCTGCCAGCACCCACAATCCACCAAGAATTACATGGAATCTAATCAATTACACCCCTACCCCAATATAATGCGACCCGATATATCACAAATTTGGATAGAACAGCATTCGGGGGGGGGGGGGCCGCTGCGCACTCCGGCGGATCAAAGCAAGTTCGATATAACACGGTTTCACCTATAATGCAGAAAGATTTTTTGGCTCCCAAGGACAGCGTTATATAGAGGTAGAGGTGTACTTTAAAAAAAAAAAACCCCAACATTTCATTTAGCTACATTGTATGTTCATAAATGTGTGTGTAAAAAACACTAAGCATTTGCCATTTAACTGTGTACATAACAAAAACCTCAGCCATTTCACACAGTTTTTCTTCCTCCAGAGTGTACAAAACATCTGGGCCACAAAGGGTCAATTAGTGGTGTTTGAATGTCAAATACAGACCAGGCTGACTCTGCAAGTTCGCTGGTACAGAGAATATAATCAGATCATTGATTCTGCAGACTTCCGAATACTAAGAAAAAGTAGGTATTTATTATGCTCACCAGATGTACAGCAATTTCATTCATGTCACAGACACATTCGTGGGATAGTAATAAGATAGGAACCGAGAGCTATTACAAGATCAGAAGACAGCTGTGCATTTATATAGCAAGAATACAGCCTGAAAATACCAAATCGTTTAAAGAAACAGAATGACATATTAGGTCTCCCCTTTCATTCCTCAGTGAGAGGACATCAGACATTTGAACTGCTCATCATGTACAAAGAGTATTTTTCAGGAAAATAACTGCAGGAGTTTCGGAACCCATTAGAAATGGTCATTACAAAATATCATGACAAAGCATCTATTGATCAATAATATCTTCAGCGAATGACTACTGATTAGCAGCAGAAATTAAAGAGACAAAACGTGAGCATATTCCCACATAGGAGTTCGCAGACGTAATGGGTCAAATTCACTCCTGGTGTAACACCGCTGAAATCAACGGAGTTATACCAAGACTGAATAAGGATCCTTACATGCAAACACACTGGAGAGAACCTTGAGCCACAGAGTTCAGACCTCTGGATATGAATTTCTTCTTACATCAACATGTGTCCAAGGCCAGGCCTATCTCCAATATACCCACACTTTCAGATGCTAAAGATGCTTGGCTTCCTGCCTCACTACATACACCTTGCCCATTACTCCTTTCTCTCTATTTGTCATGTCATACAAATGCCTGGGGCCAAATTCTGCTCCCAGTGATGTTGGTGTAAATCTGGATTAACTCCACAGAAGTCAGTGGAGTGACACTGGTATAACAGAGCAGAATTTACCCCATGGTGCTGTACTGGAGACACAGAACTGGAAGTCAGGGCACCTGGATTCCATTCCCCTTTCAGATTTTGGGCAAGTTCCTTACAGTCTTTATTCCCGAGTTCTCGCATCAGTAAATTGGGGATAATAATGCAACCTATCCCATATGTAAGCTAAATTCATCAATATCAGGAAAGCGTATAGCAATTCTTGGATGGAAAGTGAAAAGTAATTACCTTCTTAGATTATTTTCTTTCTGAAACTTTACTAAAAGGAAGAGATACACTGAAAATAATTACGGTTAAAACAAACAATTCTGTATTTTAGACTGGCTTGATGAACTCATGGAGAATTAAAAAATCATATTATTTAAGTTTGGAGCTCCAGAAACAGAAGACCACCAGTACTGCATTTTTCTCTTGAGCTACGAGATGACACTGAATGAGAGACAGATGAAAAATGTTCCTTGTATATGAAATCTCATCCTAAAATAACCTGTTTCCCTACCCTTGCTGTCCCTGCTAGTTTGGAACCCCCTCTGGTACCGGCCGGTCCCCATTGCCTTTCCTCCTGCAGAGCCTGTCTCCCCTCCTGGTGCTCAAGAGCACTATCACCAAAAAAAGGTATGGTGCCTTTACCATGCCCCTAGCTATCCCTGTTTTTTCCCAGTACCGAACAGAAGGATGGCCTTATATTGTGGCAATGCCTGCTGATGCCGGTCTGTGCAGTGGGGCGAAGCCGGCCATTCATACCGGGAGCACCAGAGAAGGTGGACAGGAATTGGCATGCCAGCCAATCCGATCATCCACAATGGTCCTAAGGATCTTCAACAATGCAAGTTAACAGTTCTCTGACCTGCTCCCCTTTGGGTTGCTGTTGGGCACTCACATGGCAGAGTCAGAAGAATCCCTCAAGCCACTTACAACAGCATGCAAAACTCCCTTTGCTCACTCCAGGAGGAAAACAACAACACTCCCCAGTTGTAAAGTGACCAAAGTTCAGTCATAAAATGCGATACGGCATTGGAATGACTCTATTCAAGCCACAAACTTTCTGTTCAGTTTTGAGCTTCTTAGGAAAGTGGTGCAGATGGGACAACAGGAAACAAAGGAGTTGTTAAATATGAAGTCATATTTAAATGACTTCAATAAGGATATTACACTTTCAGCTAGGATGTAAATCAGAGGGAATGGTCACTTGTGGTCAGAGTTCCCCTGGCATCTCTTAACAGGAAGAATGCGATCGTCAGCATCCTGGGAAATTTCCAGTTTGGGGTATGTACCTGCCTCCTCAAAATTCCCCCTGTAGTTTCAGTTTCTCTCCAAATCATGTGCATTGTATTGTTGCACAGCGTAAAAAAAAAAAAAACAAAACCCACTGTTTAGTTTCACCCACGAGGTGGCTCAGTTTCGCTTTAGATAAGATAGAACTTCCTCAGTGAGTGAAAGTATTCGTAGATGTGTTTATGAAGTTCTTTGGAGTGCCCTCAGCCTGGAAGATGCTATATCAGGCACTACTGATTTTGCCTGAGCAATTAGCAATTATACTTTGCAGGAGCAAAAGAGATGGAAGAGTGTGAAACCTTTCCCCATATGCAAGCTACCATGAAGAAAGCCTCGTTACCGAGCAAAAGCCAGAATGCGGTAAAGGAAAGAGATCTGGCTACCAAGCCCACATGTAATGTGCTGCAAAAGACCCCAGACCCAGGCAAGCAAGGGGAATGTGTAAATTCTGGACGGCAGACTCACCAGGTTGAAATGGAAGAATTTCATGGCATTTATGAAGACTCTCCCAAGACTTCATCTGCTTAGTAAGGCAAAGTGGACAGCATAGCTGTACTTAAGTCCATTGTATGGCTGCCTGTTTGTGTGCGCACATGCACAGTTACCGGACTGTGGTCACAAATGCCCATTTGCATACGTAACCCACTGGTGAGCATGTGTGACAGGTCCCTCTCTATGCTGATCTCTAGGGGAGAAGAGTTTGATGCAGCCTGAGCTAGAGAGACTTGGCTCTTTAGGTCAATCTGTATCAACTCATGCCTTCAGCTCTGGAGTTCAATCTCTCATGTGTTGTCCAGAAAAGCAGTCATCCCCCATACACAAGTTCCCATGTTTAGCACAATTCCACTGCTGCGTGAACTTGGAAAACATGGCCCAGAGTTCAGACATGCAGTACTCAGACCATTAAAATAAGTGGGTACAAATCAAGAGATGAATACTGTCAACGACTCATTTCCCTCAAAACACACGACAGACAACCAGCCACGCTGGGCCCACATTTTAAAAAGAGCTCAACACTCAAAATTCAGGCTCAGGTTTTCAAGAGCGTTCAGCATTCAACAGCTCCCAAATATTCTCAAGGGGAGCGGCAGGATGCTAAATGCTTTTGAAAATCTGGCCACGAAAAAGTAAGGACCAGATTTTTAAAGGTATTTAGAGGCATACAGAGATGCAGATAGATGCCTAATTGGATTTTCAAGAGTTCCCAGCCATTTTTAGGTGCCTAAACACCTTTACAAATCTAACCTTAATTAAGATTTCCACTAGGAAACCCCTCTGCCTCTAGAGCAGAGCATGAGGCAGGGAGCCAAGCACTCCCAATTTCTAATCACAGCTCTGACACCAACTCCATCAGTAGTCTTGGGCAAGTCACAGCACCTGTGTGCCTCAGTTTCCCCCTCTGTACATTGGAGATCACACTTGGGGGGGTCTTGTTTCAATTAGCGTTCGTAAAGCACTTTGAAGAGGAGATGTGCTAAATAAATAAATGCTAAGCACTGAGTAGCTGCTCTACAGGATACAACCAGAACAGTTCCATCATGTGTCATAGCCCCTCTACTGTCAACAGCTCATGCAGTTCCTCCAACAGAACGAAGCATTACTTGCTCTGGTAGGACCCTGTGCTTTTTGGAGTAGGAGACTCAGCATTCTAATCTGTTGGCTCCACAGAGCTCTCATTGGCCATAGCTCACCGCATGGTGACAACTGTGAAGTCCCAGTGGCCACAGATTTGTTGCAATGCTGTCCCAGAGAAAAAGAACAAGCTGGACTTTGTTACTTTTCTTTGCAATCCTGTCCTAGCCATGAGCAACTCTGTAATGACACTTATTTTCACTGGGCAGCTCTCAAGCAGGGCTAGTTATGGTGGGTCTAAGTCTGGATAGTACATGAAGGTTCCCCGGCACTTTTCACGATGAGAAGACAAGCTTGTGCCTCTCACTTGGTCAGCTGAATGCCAACACTGCATTATACCTTCACGTCATGCATAACTGGTTCTGTGACAGAGCAATTTGTACTGGGTAACAGATTATATTTGGATCCACTCATCAACCATGGCCAATGAATTAGTTAACTGAGGCCTGAACATGCAATCAACTCCACACAGGCAGATTCCTGTCCCCATAACATCAATGGGTCTCCACCTATTGAGATCCGCTTATGGCAGAATCAGAGCCGTAATTGAAGTCAGCTTGGCGGCCCTAGATAAATCAGCTTGATTACAATATACCTTGACAGAATTCAGCTTTGTAAGATATGAAGAGGCAGTTCCTGCAGTCTTCTCCGAGTTGTGAATGTGCCTTAATTACTGAAGCCATCAAATATGAGAAACTAAACCCAGACATGTGACTACTATGTTGTGTGGTCAACTCAGGCTCCTACAACTATTCTGAACACCTAAAAGAGGAGAGAGTCTAGCAGCAACAGGGCAGGGGGGCATATCTAATAGTGTGTTACTTGTACTTTTTACATGTGGATGATTTCAAATCAAGGCAGGCTGTTACAACCAACTATCTGACACCACCAGACAGGGAAGTCCCTATAAAGCTTTCACTGTCCCGCTTATTTCTAAGAGGGAGACATTTTCTATCTTAGCCCAAGGAGACAAGTCAGTTTCTCCATCCTCTTTCCAGACTGGTCACAGGAGGTAGGAAGTTTGGACTTCAACATTTCCAGTAAAAAGTTCAATTCTGTGCAGTCTCTCTTTTGGCTTTGTTCTAACTAATCCCTGGGGAAGTGAGTATTATTTAGATTTTTTTTTTAAGAGTTCTGGTTTATTTGATTTATAAATTCTGATAGAGACTTTTTATAAAATGTTACATAAAATGCAACCAAAGTGAGATCTAGTTTAAAAGCCTGTCTTATTTCACATAAGCCAACCGATGTCTAGAATTGCAGCACCAATGAAGTCTCTCACTGGAATGGCAGTGGCTTTGGGCCTGATTTTTAAAGGCATTTAGGTGCCTAAAGATAGCCGCCCCCTCCCCCATCTTCCCCATGCCACTTCTGAAAATCCCACTAGGCTCCTATTTGTATCTTTGGACATCTAAATACCTTTAAAAATCCGGTGCTTTGGGCATGATCCTGGAAACATGACCACATGTCCTACTCAAGTCTCTGAATACTACCACTGACACCCATAAAACTAGCTATCTTCAAGTGTTTGTAGGGTCACGCCCCTAATGACTTGATACATGGTAGCCAGCCCCCTTGGGATATAGGCTATAAAGTTGTAGAAACAGACTTAAATACATGGAAGCAACAGTGTCTGTGGAGACTTACCAGAAAGAGAAGGTGGAGACAGGTGTAATGGCAGAATGCAAGCCCATTCCTAGAAGGAACGGGGCGGACAATTCCATGTGCTTGCTCTTCTCAGAACTACCAGTTAGCAATACAGTCACTCCTACCAAAAAAAAAAAAAACACAACAATAAATAATTGCTAGAAAAAAACCACTAGCTGCCAGCTATCTTCTGAAGCCTTTACGCCTCCAAGCTTACTAGCTTCCTCTTCTCTGCTCCCCAGGGGAAAAAGCATGAAAACAAACAAACTGCTGAGTGTTAAGAGGACACTGTCAAATCTAGTTCATTTAAAATAAGAGGTTTGAGGCACTAGACCTGGTCTTAAGTCTATTGGTCAGTTTCTGTCTTTACAAGAACATCTTTCTATTTTTTCCCCCTCCCTGCTGCTGTGTAAAGATCCTCAGAAACTGACTAGACGCAAACTAGGTGCAATCAAATATACAAATTAAACTGAAGAGACAGGCCTTCTCTAATGTTCTTTGTTTAGGGAAACCTTAGCTGTTAGTTACAAGCTTAAAAATTCATAGTTTGTATTGGATAGACTGTGTCCCTCCTAAAAAAAAAATGAATTAACGGTTCTTTTAAACCACTTCCTACCTTTGATTTCCACCTTCTGCATTCCTTCCACTTCTCCCAACCCACTCCTAGCTGTATTTGGCAGCCTCTTAGATATACAAAGCTGCTTTTAAATTGATGCCTTACAACCAAATTCTGTTCTGAGATAAGCGTGCTAGACTCTTATTGAAGTCAATGGGAGCCCATCCTGCCTATCTAAGTACAGAATGTGACCTTTAACACTCTCACAACTTTCTACAAGTCTGATGATCACACTACAATTGTCTTTACTCTCTCTTAGTGCACAACAGTTACTATTTACAAGTGTGGAATCTTGGTTTTAGCTGCAGCACATTTCCTTCCATAATCACTCTCATCACGAGGAATTTAAGTAAATTAGCACATAATTAACACCTGCGATGAAGAATTTGTTCACCCAACAGAGGGATCATTTAAAAATGAGCTTTAGGTGTGAATGCACCTTTAAGCTTGCTCCTTTTCTTAGTGCCAAAAAGACAACAAAAAAGTGATTAGGAGGGAAATCTAAAGGTTAGATGCATTTTATATTGCTGTACATCTGTAGACATAAATCCACTGACACTATATTAGCAGGACAAGCTATAAAAGTGTTGCTAACGTGTAAATAAAAGAAAGACAGAGCACTCTGGTCTCTGGCAGGGGTAGATACGATCCATCCAGGTTAGAGTGACACACTGTTAGGGTTGTGAGCCCCCCATGTCCATCTGTTGCATTGTCAATTCCTGATTTGGTGGGGAGTTGCCTAGTCTGATCTATCTGTACCCCTATCCTATCTAAAGCCCTGATCCTGCAAACACTTCCATAGTTAATTTTACTACCATGAGTAATCCCATTGGTTTTGATGGGATAACTCATAATAGTAAACTTAAGCATATGTGTATTTACAGGATTGGGCTAATGGTTAAGAATTGACCACATGCACTCTCATGCAGACAAGTATCAGAGGGGCAGCTGTGTTAGTCTGTATCCACAAAAACAAGGAGTCCAGTGGCACTTTAAAGACTAACAGATTTATTTGGGCATAAGCTTTCATGGGTAAAAACCCCACTTCTTCAGATGCTTATGCCCAAATAAATCTGTTAGTCTTTAAGGTGCCACCAGACTCCTCATTGTTCTCATGCAGACAGCTGACTTACACACCCTTGCAGAGCTCAATGCCGAATCAAGGCACTGTGTGTGCTAATTCAGTTTCTCAACCTTTTTGATACCAGGGACTGGCTTGCTACCTTCCTAAATAGTGTCAGGGAAATCTCAGGGACCGGTGCTAGTCCACGGACCAGTTGTTGAGAAACACTGAGCTAATGGGTAGCTATTTAAACCAACCCTATATTTTGTATTGCATAGATCTGGCTTATGGTTCTGCGCACCTTTAAACTAGCACTGGTTCTACAGTGATGTAATTCAATAAATTGCAGTCAATTAAATGAACAGAGGTGTAAGTTTGCTAAATTGTGCTGTTTCATGAGTCCGTAAACACCAGAGAAAATCTTTGTGTTTAGTTGTTCCTCACTCTATAGTCACTCAGGCAGACCACTGAGAAAGGGAAGCTGGGTTTCTATACAGGAGCTTGCAATCACAGTTCCTTTTAGCTGAACACAACTATTATAGTATAAAGAATTGGCCACACCTGGACTCTGGCAGGTTAGTGACACAGCTAAATAACACAGAGCATTTAATTGAGAAAGCAACAATAGGTGGTATAGCAATTCTTCTTTTAAAAGTGGGCAATGTTGTCTAGTGGGCTAAGCAAGGAACTCTCAAGTTCTAACTGCTTCTCAAGCGGTCTTGCTACCTGCCCTTGAGTATATATCACTTAACTTCAATGGCCTTGTCAACGGGATTTTCAGTCTCCACCATTGTAGATCAACTGGGACTCGTTATGGTCCAAGAACTTGTGTTGACCAGACACAGGTATTTTTACCACTGTGTGATTTCAAATGCCCTCTGAGTAGGGTTAGACCAGTGGTATGCAGACTTTTCAGACTACTGCACCCTTTCAGGAGTCTGATTTGTCTTGTGTACCCCCAAGTTTCACCTCACTTAAACTATTTGCTTACAAACTCAGACATAAAAATACAAAAGTGTCACAGCAAACTATTACTGAAAAATTGCTTGCTTTCTCATTTTTACCATATAATCATAAAATAAATCAACTGGAATATAAATATTGTACTTATGTCAGTATACAGTATATAGACCAGTATAAACAAGTCATTGTCTGTATGAAATTTTAGTTTGTACTGACTTTGCTAGTGCTTTTTATGTAGCCTGTTGTAAAACTAGGTAAATATCTAGATGAGTTGACGTATCGGCCTGGAAGAATTCAAGACCTCTGTGTCCCTTCAGGGGCACAAGACATGCCCCTCCTTGAGAACCACTGGGTTAGACAACATGATAATAAAAATGCCTTCTGTAGAGCTGATGTGGGGAGAACTGAGGAAAGGGCATAATAGAATAAGGTGTCCAAAAACTGCTGGTGCAGACAATGTCACAGATCCTCCCTCCTGAAAAATGAGGTAATGAAACCTACTTGTCTACCTCACACAGCTGTTGTAACTAAGGCTTGCTGTGCTTTGCAGAGTTTGTAAATCACTCCTTTTACAGCCCAGCTGGATGAAAGCATACCCCCAGTTGGAGGAGCTCCCCAGTGCCCATCCCCTCAGTGTGTGTGTGTGTAGATCTGTACTATGCTGTTTCTCAGCACTGCAGTGTGTTTAACAACAGGCGCTTGGGCACGCTGAGTTTTCAGCGGTGAAGAGGGAAGAACATTGCATGCTAGGGAGGTGCTGGAACAAAGGAGGGCTGTGACTAGATTGGCAGAACTGAAATCCGAGCCCTTGCACTACTACTGCTTCTGTTCTCTCTTTCAGAATTAGAGTCCCTCAGCTTGTCCGGGAGGGGGAGGGGTTCCCTCTGCATAAAGCGGCTGCTCAGCTAGACAAGGCAAAAGAATCATTTATCTCCCCCCCACACACCCCATTGCAGCAGTGCTAGATATTTACAAGTCTCCTATCGCCTTGGTATCCACCCTCAGCCTGCTGGGCAGTGTCAGACCCCTGAGGCTGTCCTACCCACCCCATCCTCAAAGCCCCCTGGAGGGAAATTCCAATCACAGCCCATCAGCACTGGTCCTTATTCAGCTGGAAGAAACGCTGCCGTTTTACACCCATGCAAGAGGCTAGAGCAAGCAGCAGGATTGGGCAGCCTGGTGCAGAGCCTGTGAAGTATCCAAGTCTTTACAGTTCCCCTTTCTCAGAAAATTGTACTGAGATGGAAAAAAAAAAAAACCCCAAACAAGTGGCTATGTAGATGTATTAACCTGTGTTAGTACTATATGATGTAGATCACTGATAAGCACACCGCGAAGACACACGACCACTTGCAACACAGCCATCTGAAAAGAACTGGGCTTCTTCCATTAAACCTAACTGAAGTGCAAATGATAGGGTTTAGGCTGGGGACTCTTATTTTGATATGCTTGCATAGCTAGGTGGACAAGGGAGTACATCAGATGTCATTATCTGGCAGCAGATAAAAGTCCTTGGTCTTATAATACTAAGCAGAGTGCTACTATGATTACAGTCCGTGTCAGGGAATGACTATCCCTTCCGCAAAATATTGGTTAAAGCCCAGGTGACAACTTCTGTAGGTAAGTATTTTTTTCACCTGTCACTTTTATTTGAGATCTCTGATTAGCAGCACTGTCTGATCTGTATTAAAGAAAAAAAAAAGTGATGCACTGAATAACATTGCTCAGTCAAATGCATAGTGTTTGTACTGTAGTTTGCAAGTTCATCTGGAAAACGTTGAGAAAAACAAGTCTTGTGATGTGAACTCAGAATTACTTGTAAGGAAAATGTACTGGATCTGAAATGTAAAGTATAGTCATATTACAAGAGAAGGTTTAGGATAGACCTTACTAAATAGATGTGTCTTTACATAATTAATTATGTACAGTATTGGGAGTTTTTTTTGGGGGGGGGGAGGGATTGTAAATGGATAGTGGATAAAATGGGTCTGTAAAATATTACAGTAAAAATGGCTGAATTCTTGGTTTTTAACTGAGTTTGTTGCACTGGTGAACAAGAAAACAGTTTAGACATGATCTAGAAATTAGTTTCACATTCCAAGAATGTGCGAAAGGGAAAAGTTAGGGACTTTTTTTAATGAGAATTCCTGTTCTCTTATGGTTAATTTACAACTACACTGATAAAGAGCACTAGGAAATAGAAGGTTTACCTCTTGTTTAAAACAGGAGAGATGTCTTAAGAATATGATCTCTTCCCCAGGGGAATTTATGACCTCATGGAACCCTTCTTTGGGCTCTCCTAGGAAAGGAATACACGTGTGTGTGTGTGTGTGTGTGTGTGTGTGTGTGTGTATAAAGAGCAGCAAAACAGCTGATCTCTGTTGGACAAGACTGCAATTTTTTCCAGCACATGTAACGTGTGTAGATTTATAGTTCTCTATTTAAGAATAGCTTTTACAATCCAGCGACTTGCTTGGTTCACTTTTATGAAACTTGCTTCTTTATAACTGATAAGAGGTATAGTTTAGACATCTACAATTTACAGATGCAATATAATCAAGCCCCTTCCAAGTTTGTTTGCCCTACTGTATCTTATAGCAGTGCTTTATCTAGCTATACATTCTGCCTTAATCAGTACTGTCTGTGTGCTATCTGGCAAGACAAACATCATTCACAACAGCCATGCTTTCAATTAGCATTCACTCACAGCAACTTCAGTATTAATGCTCACTAACAAATCTCAGCAGATTACTTCAACAAGGTGAACTGCTATTACATGCAAAAGGCTGAAATACACACTTCCCTTCACTAGGCTTCATATTTACACACCTAATCTGAATTGGTCATAAAATTTGAGCTCAGAAATTATTTGATTTTTGGTCTCCAATAAGGCATTATACAAAGTATGGAAAACTTAATTTAGTGACATTAAAATGAGGACTATAGCTATAGTCCTATAATGACAATTCTGAGATAAGATTTTTTTTTTAATAAAACAAAAGAATTAATCTACTAGAGTTAAGAAAACTCTAGTAATCTGATACAGACCCCAGTTCATGCTTCACTAGCAGTGTAGTGAATTGATGAATTCCATGGCCAAAATACTGAATTCTGTGGTATACTGGAAAAATGCTAGATTCCTGGGTGCAGAATTATATAGACCACAGTTCCTTGATTGAGCTGACTGTGGCAGTTAGAGCGATCACTTCAGGATGCCTGCAGATTCAGGCAGGCAGCACCGTCAGGTCATGCTTGATTCATGTTTTCAAGGTGATCATTGCAACTCTATTACTTTGTGACAGAACTTACCGTGCCGTTCCAGAGCAGACACCTGTGGTGAGCAACAAGCTAAGGTTGAGTGGGGGGTAGAACTCCATATGATAATCAGAAATGTATTGTTCATATAGCTCTAGAATGGCTAAAAATAGAATCTTCAGACATGGTTTATTGATCTATTAATATTTAATAATCAATCCAAAGAGCATGATGCTCATGCATCTGAGTGACTGCTCTCTACACAATACTTACAACTCAAATTGTAACGTACAATTTATGTTATTTGTATTGTCTTCCTAAAGGAATAATCCACATCAAGACAGCCCCTTTCCATCGAGGTAGGGATTCCATTCTACCCAGGAACCTAGCCAAGAAAGTTTTTGTGGCCTATCATCTAATTTTTACCAGCCACCAACCCAAAGCCCACTGTCACCTACAAAAAGCCAGGACAATTACGAAACCTCCCCTATGAGTGTCAGTAATCTCCCATCCAGGTCCTCTGTGTACCAACCAAGCATGTTTAACTACGAGCGTCCAAAACATTTTATCCAGTCTCAGAATACGTGTCAAGGGAAACTGCAGCCTCCGGGACCCAAGACATCTGCATTTTCAAGCAGTCAGACCAAACAGTCATCAATTCTAATCCAGCCTCGTAATGCTAGCGAGCAGAAGTTTTCTTCATCTTCATCGCTGAGCTCCCCAATCTTTCTCTCCTCGTCTTCCCATAGCTCCCATAAGGAATCTGCATTTCCCATCACACCTGCATCTGCACCGTCTCCTGCTGCTTCCTCATCTGGGCAAAGGCTTTCATCCATGCATAACCAGTCCCCTGCAGCATTCCTCTGCTCAGTGTTGCCCTCGCAGTCTGATTATAATAGCCAAGCTCCTTCTACTGTGGAATCTAAGTAAGTATATCCAGGCTTCTAACTTTCCCATGCTTTGAATTGGTTGTGTGTGGGTTTTGTGCCGCTCCAAGTTTTGACCAAGCCATGTCCATATATTGGGTGAAATCCTGGTCCCAAGGAAGCCAATGACTAAACTCCCATTGGCTCCTAATCCTAATTGCTTTACTCGCACAGGCATGGGCCCATGGTGTCTGGCTGGGAGAAGTATTTGTAAATTAGAAACTAAACTGCAAATTCTTTACATACCCCTCCACTGTGCATTCATTTGTTAGCACAAGAGTAAGTCTACACTTAAAATGCTGCATCAGCGAAGCTGCGTCGCCGTAGCACTTTAGTGAATATGCTCTAAGCTGATGGGAGAGAGCTCTCCTGTCAGTGCAGTTAATCCACTGCCCTGAGAGACAGTAGCTGTGTCGGCGAGGTCTACACGGGGTGTGGGAGGGAGGTTGGTATAACTATGTCGTTAAGGGGTGTGGATTTTTCACACCCTGAGCGATGTAGTTCTACGTTACAGACCTATATCTGTATACCAGACTGGTGATGAGCAGTCTACTTTGTTGTTATGGTGGAAACCAATTCCATAAGGGCAGCCAAAGCAAGGGTTGAGCACTCATCTTAAATTGCCTACATTACATTATTCTCTGATTTCATTCAATTTCAGAAAACAGGAATCCTGTATGAAAAGAGCTCCTTGTGAGAGCGCTCCCATGCAGGAGCTTTAATGTTTCATAGCAAAACACTAAGGTATCCCCTGAGTCCCTCTCACTTTATGTATCCAGAGATTGAGAAACTGACCCATGGTAACAGTTTTCAGGAATCCCATTTCAATGATTCTGAGGTGTAAGTGACTTGAGAGCTTCTCAAAGTTCTATCCCTTGAAACCAAGGACCAGCGTCTCCTCCCTGATGTGTGTCACACAGATTCAGTGCCATTTTGAGGTCTATGGAAAAACACTCCGTGACCTCACTGGGAGCTCATATGAAGAGCAAGGGAAGAATGTGCCCTAGCCAACTGCATTGAGGATAATGGAGGGGAGTGTGTTTTGTTTGCTATTTTGGGCATAAAGTTGGATTAAATGCTCGTATTCGTGAAAACTAAAAGGCTACCAGCTTCCTTGTACCACAACTGTGGTGTGATTGATAAAGGGCTGGTAATATTAATTAGGTTAGGTGTCATTCTATCTAGCCCCATACTTCTCCGGAACAGAACTAGAAGTAGTATGTGTGATAATTAGATACATGCCTGTGACAACCACAATTATACAACAGAATACTTTGCAGCTCCACTATGTCATCTGTCTCTGGAACTCTAAATGCTTTACAAATATTAAGTCAATTCAATACCCCATGAGACAGGGGAGCGTTATTATCCCGATAATTTTACAGGTGGGTAAACTGAGGAACACGGAGACTGAGTAACTTGCCAAGGTCATACAGTTATTTCAAAATAGTCAAGCATCAGGAAGGGATCCGAAATCCTGGTTCCACTTCCCCTGCTCTGACCACTAGGAAGTACTCAGTGGAGGAAGAAGGGCATTTGGTCTAGTATGCACTGTAAATAACCTGTTGGGACTCTTGCTCTTTATGGAACAAACATAATATGAAGGAAACATAGGGGCATGATGGGGTCCAAATACCATGTTAGAAGATACACGGCTCTGCTACAACTTACACTGCTGCTCTGCTTGTATTCTGGCTGCTTCTACAACTAAAGCACCACCAGCGAGCTCACAAAACTATTCCAAGGGATGCTACCCTATTCCTATACACTACCCAAGCCTTCTAGCAAGAAATGACCAGACAAGGACATTGCCTATGTAAATCATCTCAGCCTTTACCAAAGTCTGACCCTGCAATCCTCACTCATGGGGCAGCCTTACCCAAAGGAGGTTGGTAAACCCCACCTCAGTGAAGTTTGCAGGTTATGTTCCCAAAAGGGACAGAGACTGCTTTGCATAGCCTTGGGTACTGTATCCCTGAACCGTAATGTTTTACCCAAGTAATACTACCCTGGGTAGTGAGAACTCAAACGAAAGGCACAACCACATCTCTGTGTGTGCACACTTGTTCATCTGGTTGTCACTCGAAGGATCACTAGATGCAGATTTTTCCCCCAAAACACTTGTCCAGCTGTGGAGTTACCCTACAGAAAGAGTTGTGGTAAAAATGCACCAAGACCACATCCACCATATAACTAGGTGGAATATAATCATATAGTCCTTCCCACACACACAAACTTGGCCATAACTGACACCATCTCTGAGCCCTCTCATGCAACCCAGACTATGGTTGGGTATCAAATTTAGCCCAAGAAAAGAATGGCCCAAGTTCCTACTAAGGCCTGGGGAAGGAAGATGTGATGAGTGGAGGGAAGATACCATACTTGTGTGAATTTGTTTTCTCCCCTCCCTTTGGAAATATACAAAGTTAGGTTTTTAACCCTTTCTTGGAGTTGATATTTGGGGTTATTTCAGACTTTCCTCCAAAACCCCTGGGAGGGGAACAGAGGGGAACTACATGATGCAAACCTCTGCTTCTTAATCCTTCCTTCAGCTGGAGGTAGGGGGCGCATGGAGAAGTAAACCTGCATAGTCCAAGGATCGATCTTCTCCCAACCCTACAATGTCCTGTCTCTGGTCCCCCAGGGCTGTGGAGTAAAAGCTGCTGAGCGGCCCCTGCACCTGTTAATCCTGCTCTTATCCCCACTGACATCCATTCATGGCTGGTGGGCCCCATGGCAAGCAGAGGAGAATGGTTGCCCTCTCTTCCCTCCATACCTCCCTTCCCCCTCAAAAAAAAAAAAAACCCTTTATCCCCTCTATTACTATTTCTGAGCCATACAACTCCAGCCCCTTGGGAACTCGCAGACGGCCCTCTGCTCCAACTGCAGAGAGGGGTGAGCGTGCAATGACCGGTGTGCCTAATCCTCATCCCTGCTGCGCTGCCTGCCTGCGTCTCTATCTGCTTTTTGCCCCCCTTCTGCCCAGGTAGACGGAGGGAGCTTTGGGGCCCCGGTGGCTTTTAAGGGGCAGGAAGGGGATAAAGGCCTTGCTTACAGTGGTTCAGGTGATAAGGGTGACCTATGCATGTCTGGTACTTGTGCTGTCTACCAGGTAACGTGGCCTAGTGCAGGCCCATTTCCCTGAACTCTGTGTCTCAGTAACAATACTTGGCATGTATAGCCGTTTACCTGTCCCAAGTAGTTTACAAACTGATTCATAGCCAATGTTATAGCCAACAAAGGGCAAATATAAATTTGAATATTTATATCTATTCTCTACCTAGATTTTATGCAGTCCTAACTCGTACCTAGGCTAGCTCAAAGGAGTGACTTTCTGTCTGTCTCTTGTCTAAAGTAGTTACTCAAAGCCAATGTATACCAAACAAGCTAGCACCAAGCCAACATATAAGACCTCAGATCGAGAGATACAAGGAACAAAAGAAGCCCTCATTCAAGACCTGGAAAGGAAACTGCGAGGCAAAGACAACCTTCTTCATAATGGCAACCAGGTAAGAGAGAACCTCTTAGTGCAAAGAATCCACTTACTCTGAATTTCATTAGAAGACTTCTAGCAATTCAGAGACTTGTATCCAAGTGCTTTAATTAATCACATGTTGGTTTCCGTCTTTGCCAGCCCCTAGAAAGCAACTGTTTGTAGAAGAGGGGCCAGAACTACTTCAGTCATAACCGCAATGGCCACAATCGACCAGAAGCCCCAGGGAACGTTAGGTTTAGAATTTTGCATGAGTGTGTTTATCCTGGTTTACAGCTGTAGTTTATCATTCTAGTCAGTCATGTTTAATTAGTAACACTGATAAGTAAAAGTGACCAATTGCCGTCTGATAAGTGGCTGCTGTCTTGTCACAATCTTCCCTAAAGCCCTTTTTAGAGGGCATCTAACAGCGTCCCACAGTGCTTTGTATTAGCTTACTAAAAAGAAACTGAATTGTTAAAGAAAATTAGTTTGCCAGAACACAAACGTCCGGGTATCTATTTCAAAGGGAAACCATTTTCTGTAAAAAGTAGGGTTACCATATTCGAACATTCAAAAAAAAGGACACTCTACGGGGGGTGTCGGCCCTGCCCACAGTACACCCCCACTCCTCCCATGCTCCATCCCCACTCTGCCCCAGGTCCCACCCCCTCCCTGCTTGGCCCCGCCACCACACCCGTCCTCCCCCCTTGGCCCGCCGCTGGCTTGCTGCATCCCTCCTCAGTCCCCCACCCACCACTCACCTCCTCACTCCCCTGTCAGAAACCCCCATGCCCACCCCAAGAACCCCCGCTGGCTCGCTGCTTCTTGCCTTCTCACCCCCGCCCACCCACCCACCCACTGCTGGCTTCCTCGCTGCTCGCCTCTTCAACCCCTGCTGCCCGCCGCTGGCCTTTTCACACACACCCCCGCCTACTGCTGGCTCCCTGCCTGCCCCTTGCCTCCTCACCCGCCTGCCACTTGCCTCCTCACCCGCCCGCCTGCCAGCCAGTCACTGGCTCGCTCGCCTCTCACCCTCCCTCCCCTCTCCCCCCCCCCCCCCCCCCGGCTCAACTACTCACCCCTCCTGCTGCAGGTCTCTCGGCTCCTAGGATTAGGGGCAGCCAAGGGGTCTCCATGTGCTATGCCCACCACAAGCGCGAGCTCCGTGGCTCCCATTGGCCGGGAAAAACACCAATGGGAGCTGCCGGAGCCGGGCTTGCAGGGAGCCGGTGCAGCAAGCTCCCTCCTGCCCAATCAGAGCTGTGGGGGCGGTGCTTGCAGGCACCAGCAGCAGGCAGAGAGCCCTCCGCCCCAGAACCCCCCGACCCGACCCTAGGAGCCAGAGGGACCTGCTGGATGCTCCCAGGAACCGACCCAGGTAAGCACCACCGGGACTCCCCACCTCGCCCCCCCGGCAGGTCCCTCTGGCTCTTAGGGTCGGGGGGGAGGGCTCTCTGCATGCTGCCTGCAAGCCCCGTTCTGCGGCTCCAGCAGCTCCCATCTAGGGTTACCATACGTCCGTATTTTCCCAGACGTTTTTAGATATTTAAAAATTCCTCCTGGACGGTGATTTAAGAACTAAAAAGCCAGACATGTCCAGGAAAATACGGACATATGGTAACCCTAGTAAAAAGTCTCTTTACCCCAGGCACACATTTGCCTAAGTTCAGGAGGCTCAAAATGCTGGTCTCCTGGGCCATGAAATCCAAATTGTAGAGGGTTTTAAAAAAAAAAAAAAAAATCCGCTCTCCAAGTGCAGTGTCACCAAGGCAGAAGCAAGCCAACCTGTAGTGAGCTGGCTCTAACGTGTTGTGGAAACATTCCTATTGGTCTGAGATTTGGTAAAAGCTTAGCAGGTAAGGGCTGGATGCTGCTTTCACTGAAGTCAATAGACGTTTTACCATTAACTTCAATGGGAGGGAGAGCAGGCCATGTATGTCTAGAATATAAATTACAAATCTATTTGGGGAGAGAGAGAGAGAAACTAAATCTTGGCCCAATCTGACCTAAGAATGTTCCTTATCAGAAGTGCATCTTGCAGCATTTCATCTGACTGAGTACGAACATTGCACAGCTTGACACCTGCATTACCATTACTGTCTAGCAGCCAGTCATGGACCGAACATCTATTTTAATGCGGCTTCTGAACTGGGGGGAAAAACGCTATCAAAGTTCAAACCAAATTCTGCTTTTACTTACCCCAGTGCAAATTGGGTGCAAGTGCATCAGTGTCAAAGTCTGTCTGCTCCTACTGTGAAAGAATTTAGTCCTTACCCAGTTAATATTTACTCTTGCTCAAGAGAGAGTACACAGCACTTCACAGGGTGGATGGGTGGTTTTTTTTTGTTGTGTAGGTTTAGCACCTACCACACAGTTAGTGCCTGAAAGAGATGCACAGCTGGTGGACTTGGAAAGGCCTCCTAGGGCTAATGTAAGGAGACCCTGGAAGCTTGTTCTGATCTCCCAGTTAGTGTCATCAGTGTTCGTTATTAATCATCCCTGGCCATTCTCCTCTTGAAGGTTCTCTGCAAGAACGGGAGGCCAGAGATGACATTTCCAAGGCCTTGATGAAAAGACTGTTTAAACCTAGACGTGTTTGGGTGCTATATACAATTGAGAGTGAGCTCAGCAGATTCCAAGACATCAGATCCTTTGGAACAGCCACAGGCATGCTGCAGCCACACTTTCCTTTCAGCAGCTCCTTGAATTTTTGGCATATTAATGTGCCCTAACTTGACTGTGGGTAACCTGAAATTGTAACTAAAACTCAAGTGATAGTAAATCCCCTTTTAACCAGAATTGCTCTCCCGCCCTGCTTTCAGCGGCTAACCTATGAAGAGAGAATGGCTCGCAGGCTGCTTGGACCAGAAAATGCTGCTTCTGTGCTTGTAACTCAAAATGAAGAAAATTTGCAGAACTCACAGGTAAATGAAAATTGTCCAAAACTAGTGTCCATTGTCTGTCTAAATTTTCAGTCACTTGTATTGGAATGGGGTAGGGGAATAGGTCTCTTTGTGGAGTACAAAAAAGGAAAAATCAAGATACCTACTCTGATAAACTTCTGTATAGCCTCCTCCATCTGAGGATTTCAAAGCACTATATGCATATTAACTAAGGCCCAGTCAGAGATATTTAGGTGCTTAACTCCCCATGGGAGTTAGGTGCCTATAGACCTTGGTGAATCTGGGCTTTAACCCTTATATCAACTGTCAGGTTGGGATATATAAGAATTCCATCTCTGGGAGGAACACAACAGCTGTTTCACAGCAACATTGCATGATTGTTTAGGACAGGAGTGATGACTAATACAATAATCAATTTAAATGGCAGGGGGATTCAGGTAAGTCGTATGTAACTTCCTGAGTTAGAACTTGGCTAGGACATAGGGATTAACTAGTGTTATGAATAGTGACATGACCACAAGAAGTCAGCATCTGGGTTTTGGATTTTTTTTTTTTTTTTTTAAAACATCCTGTCCAAAAGATGAATAATTAATGCTAGCTGCTAGGATGACATTGGATACAAGGTTAATACAAGGAGGAAGAAAACTCATGAAATAAAACCGAAGGGGAAGATAGAAGAATGTGTAAAAAACTACTATAGAAGTTGATCCTGTATTGGGCACTGCAGATAACAGGGGACATATAGCTAAGATGCTAAAAAAGCATATCTGATTTTTGGATTTGTCTGCTTGCCCCAAACAATATCCATTGGCTGCTATACCATACAGAACAGGTCAATAAGACACTACCTTCAGTATTTCTCTGGTGCAGATTACTAGAAAAGGCTATGGTGTGGCACCAGGGATCTGCATACCCCGGAGAAACCATCCCAGTTTCCAAGGATTGCCTTCTGCTGTATGTTACTAGGATAACCTGCAATATATCAGCTGAAATATCCATTTCACTAGAGAAAATTGATGATTAGGAGTCCAATTGCAAAACTTCTATAGACTTCAATGCAGAGTAAAAACCATAAGCTCAAACGCTTGGGAAGAAATGAGATGTTTGTAATAAAGCTAATTCCCCCACCCAATAGTTGTAGAGAAGAAGCAGGTTACAGCAGCCGTCTGGGGCATGCTCTACAAAGAGCAGACAGGGGAAGTTGAGTCATGACAGCAAATTTGGTGATATTTCATGTGTTGCTTCAAATTGTTCTCAAAATGCCCCTATCAGTGACCCATCCAACCACGAATCTTTGTTTTACTACTTCGGCCAGTCTGTAGAAACTGTGGACAAACTGATGCTTTACAGCTGAATCTTAAATGAGCATAGTCATATTAAAGGAGGACACTTGCATTTGTAACCAGTGGGCATGGAGTGTGGATATAGGGTTCAGTCCTGCACAGTATTGACCAGTGTAGCCCAATCTAGTAAAACAGTTAAGCACAGGCTTAATGTTAAGCTGTGAGTAACCCACTAACAAACTTAGCACTGTGCAAGATCAATGTCTTACTGCTTGACTACTACTGTGATGGGCACTAAAATACCTAGGAGAGCTTTCTATATTGTCGTTCCTATATTTAACTGGCTCCACAGCTAAAATGGTGGAAATTCTCTGACTTGCTGGTATTAAACGCCATTGTATCTGTTCCTCAGAACCCTAAAATAAAGAAGTCCTAGTAGAAGCCAATCCTGGGTACTGGTACTTTTCTAATAACTTGATGGGGACTTATCAGAAAGCTTAGCTGGTGCTGTGATCTAGCAAGGAAAGTATTTTCCAGCTGAACACGTGTTCATGGGCATTGGCTCATTTGTGAGCAGGCACAACAAAGCGTTCTTGCTAGTACCATATCAAAGTGACTTCATTTCTATTCCTGCTTTACTGAAGGACAGCCTGTACCTAGCTCCCATTTCAAATATTCCAGTGGGAATAATCCCCTCTAACAGAGGTTATAGGTTTGCCAAAAGACTTTCAGCTAAAGGAAATGACTGCACTAGTCACCTGTGCAAAGTGACGGAAAGCTGTTCCAAACTATTAGTAGCATTTGTTCCTAGCCAAGGCAGAACTCTGGGATGAAAATAAGTAAGTGTTTTGACTCATGATGTCCGTCTCTTTATATTTTATAATAAAGACTCCTAAAGTGCTTGCAACAATTGGCTTTTGAAAGGCAAACTGCTCTTTATTCAACATGTTTTCAGTTCAACCTCTTGATAAATTCTGCATTGCTAACCTATTTTGATGATTTTTTTCCCCCTCTTTTCCAAGCAGCAGAATTCAGAAAACACAAGACTACAGGTTCCTACGCCACAAAACAGGTATTCTTTGAATCTATACGCAGCTACTTTTGTTACAACATCCCCTCTCAATGTTTCTATGAGATGCGAGTTCTGATCCACATTGTGTGTATGCGCAAGAGCGCTATTAAATTAGCTACATTCACTTCCTTTCAGAGGCATCAGCATAAAAGTTTAGTTAAACTTCAGTTTGTAGAATAATCAAGGTGACAGTTATTTCAGTTATTGGAGTAACTTCAAAGGTAGGTTGGTAACCCACATACGTCAAGCCAAATAATAGGCTAGGGATTCTAGAAAGTACATCATACACCTCTGTGTAGTGATGTAATGCATAACTGTCGGGTATGGGATATGATGCAAGAATCTTTGGGCATGCTGCAAATGCTTTGAGACCTGAGGCCAAAGATAGCTGCTTTTTTATGTGAAGCATGTATATTGGCTCTTCTATTCAACACAGTCTAAGCTAGTCAGATAGCTGGTTGGCGACCATATTCACTAAATAGACATTGGGGGGAGGGGGGGAGAGAGAGGAGAACCCTATTGTTTTGTCTTTGGAGGGATAACAACATTCTTGGATCTATTAATATAGCCAGAGTCCCTTTTAAAGTGTTTTTTTAATAAAGGTAACATGTCCGTGATCATGTGTATACCTTGTTGTAAGTAACTATAAATGTGCACATTATAGGAGCAGACCATCCTCAAGAGGGGAGTGGAAGGAGCATGGCTCAATCCAGGAGAAGTTTTTTCAACCACGTTTTGTCCAAGTGCCTGAAGACAAAATGACTGTTGAAGAGGGACGATTTTGCAGGATTGACTTCAAAGTAAGACAGATGTTCATACAATCTTTCAGTACAATTAAAACTAATTTGTCTGTTGGTAATTACTATATGCAATACATATAGGTGTCACTGCAGCTCAGAGACCTCTGTCCTTATGAACTGGAGTGCTACCTGTCCAATATTACTGGCTCTTCAAGTACAGTATCCATTCCAAACAGCTTTACAAATTTTAGTAATGAGAGAAGTTTTGCAAACTTCTCATTAGTCCTGGAAAACCTGAAATTTGACTGACTAGCCATATCTTCCTGCTCATACTAGGATTTATGAGATAGTGGCTAACGCTGAGTATGCTCTGTAAATATATGAACGGCCATCCTGCAAGAGGACTTTTTAAATGCTACTGCCACAAATTAGGGTCCTAATTCAGGAAGGCACGTAAGCAGGTGCTTAAATGCTTTGCTGGATAGGGGCCCTAATTGACTTCAATGGGATGTAACCAGGTGCTTAATTGTGTCAAATGCAAATAGACTCCTGAATTGGGGCCTACCTGCCTGCCACTTAAGAGCACTTAAAAAGTCCCCTTTGAAGCTAGAAATGTCACCTTGACTGAGCATAGAAGGCAGCTGCTCACAGAAAAGGTTATTTGGGGGGGGGGAAATAGTTGAAACCTTTTATTAAATACATTTAAAGTGAAATGTGCATAACAATTATACTTCCACAAAGTTCTTCTAATAACTCCTCTATTACATTATGGTAAGAAAAGTTAGCTCTTGTGTTGTAGGCAATTTTTAATGTAAATGCTTTTTATGCTGATCCTAACTTGTTTTTTTCTGATTCTGTAAATGTAAAACTGGAAGAGGCATCAAGTAGAGGAATGTGAAGTAACTTTCTCGGAGTTTGACATGACCTCTGACCCCTCAGTATGAAAGGCAGTTCTTAATCTTCAAGATAGTTAGAGATTAAGTAGTTGCAGTTGAGTAGATTCCATTACTATAGCATTGTATTTAATTATGATAAAACTGGTTCAAAATGTGGCCTTATTGAGGGCCCTCTCAGAGACTTCTGAGATAAAATGGTAGGCTTGCCCCTGTGAATGCACACCCACAACGAACCCCACTGTTTGAAATGGGACTTCACAGGTCATTAGGAACGACACAGGTTTCTGTGAGCAGACTCCATTGCCTCATAACTAAAGTTCATGTCTCCAAATCCACTAGACTACTCTATAAACTTCATAATTTACAAAGAAAACCAGTCCTGGCTGGAACTTCCAAGGGTAGAATCCTGGCTTGGTCCTCTAAACTAATGAAACTTTCTGTAGTGGAGGGGCACAGATGGTTTTAGATTTAAACATTAATAACTACAGTACCATAATGGTTTAAGATTGTTTGTTCATGGTTGTGGGTTTTTTGTATTTTTCTTGCTTCACAGGTCAGTGGGCTACCAGCTCCAGATCTGGTATGGTATTTAAATGGAAGGTTGGTCCACCCAGATGACTTTCATAAAATGATAGTGTCTGAAAAGGGCTTTTACTCACTCATTTTTGAAGTGGTCAGAGGCTCTGATGCAGGGACATATGAATGTGTAGCCTCCAATCGTGCTGGAGAAGCCTCCTTTACAGTACAACTGGATGTAACTGGTAAGATATATAGCGGTGATGGCTACCTGGAAATCTTTATTCTCCAACTGTGTGCGCCCAAAAGTGTAAAGGTCTTTCAGACACAGGAAGAAAGGCATTAGAAATGTATCAGGATGTCTGCTTTTAGTTTTGAACTCTTCTACTTCATGATCTCCATGTTTAAGAACTACAGTGGAAAAATTCTTTATACCAAATGTGGGGCTTGGGAAAAATGAATCAACTTGGGATGGGATTTTTCCAAAGTTCTCAGCATTGATTCCAGTGGGAGCAGAGCTAGGCCAATGTTAAAACGCCCATTGACTTCAATGAGAGCACAGAGTTAAGCCAGTGCTGAGAACTCTTGAAAATTCCTCCTTGGCTGTTTATTTAGTCAGTTTCATATATGGGAACTGTAAAATTAATATATATTTACAAAATACAGAGATATGATCATCCATACCACACTCATTTTCCAAAGTTATTTATAAACTAATAACATTTGAACATGTTGAAGGAAGAGATTAATTTTTCAGAAGATATCTTTACCTCTAGGACAAATGTGCATTCCAGGCAAGACAAGTGGTGAAATTCTAGCCCTGCTGAAGCAACAGCAAAGTTCTCATTGGGTGAAATCCTAGCCCCATTGAAATCAAAGACGATTTGGGCTCACTTAAGCCCCAATCATGAAAAATCTTATTCACATGAGTAGTCTTCACTCATGCAAAAAGTCTCACTGAGCATTGATCTGTGGCCTTATTTATGTCAGCATGGATTACTGCTTTCTTCATTTGTGTGGGGTTGAGAGTGCTTTTAAAGCAATTTTGTCT
>NW_020664980.1:11136313-11137142 GCF_002925995.2 Terrapene triunguis
CAGCCCCCTGTGCACCCCCAGCTAGCCCAACCCCTCCACCAAACCAGCCCAGTTCCTCATGCACCCCAAGCTAGCTCAATCCCCAGCCAGCCCAGCCCCCCTCCATATACCCCATGCTAGCCCAGCTCCCCTCCCCGCCAGCACTGACCTAGCCCAGCCCTGGCCCCGTGCACCCCTAACTAGCCCAGGCTCCTGTTCACCCATCTAAACCAGCTCATCCCTGCGATGGTTACCATGTCCCTCCATCTCCCATCATTGTGAGCCCAGCTCAGCCCAACTCTGCCCTTCTCAGTCTAGAAAGCGCAACCTACCCATCCCCTGCTCAGCTCGTCCAGTGCCCTTCAGACCCGACCTCGCCCAGCCCGTGGCTCCCTCTCCCCCATGCCATTGGCCATTCCAGGCCTTGCACAGTCCAGCCTAGTCCCCCGGGGGCAAGCCTCTTATTGATTATTGTGTTTGTACAGCAATAACAATGTGGTAGGCACTCCCAGCTAGGTCCCTGACTAAGTTTAGAGGGACCGGGATGACTTATAAACAAAGAAGAGGGGATGGGATTCAGCCAAAGCAGTGTCCACCCCCTTCCCATTCCTGCAAGTGCTTTACCCGCCATTCCATTCTTTGGACAATCCCAGAAGCTCTCACACTGACTTTCTGCTTTGTATTAGCAAGAACCCAACTCTCTACTGCAATGTCATGGCACTAAAATGTCCTTAAACAAGCCAATAAGGAATCAGATCCTGAAAAAGCCCCAAGTACTGCACCCAACACTCAAGGCGAGGGAAACTCCCCAATCATGCACATTTCTCTGATTTGAAAGCCCCTTCTTTCA
>NW_020664980.1:11137152-11141466 GCF_002925995.2 Terrapene triunguis
TTAAAAGGGGTTTCACTTTACAAATGCTAAAAGGCCTGAGGATTTTCCCTGCATAGTTGGACCCTGGTTTTAATTTTATATTTCTGAGAATATGTATGCCCCTCCTCTACTTCCCTGCATTATCTTTTTCATTCTGCTTTTTATTTCACATGGTTAGATATTGTGAAACCTCGTCTGACCTATAGCAGAGAGCTAGAAATTAAAACTACCCTTCAGGAACTGCTAATCTACATCATTTTCCTTACAGATCTATGTATATGTAAGTCCACCAATGAACTAAGTGAATTGTAATGCATTGTTTTCAAATATTTTTTGGCTTACAAAGAGAGCTACGCCTCTTTCAGTGTATAACATTGGGATAAGAAGGCTGAGAGTTACCACCACCTAGGGCTGGTCTACACTATTGTTTAAATTGATGTAAACTTACATTGCTCAGGGGTGTGAAAACCACATCTCTGTGAGCGACGTAAGTTACATTGATTTAAAGTGCTGTCCATACCACACTATGTCGGCGGGAGACTGACACAGCTTCTGCCTATCACCAAGGTGGGGTAATTATGCCCATGGGAGAGCATTCTCCCGTTGGCAAAGCACATCTTTACCAGACGCACTACAGTGGCCCAGCTGCACCGATGTAGTGCGGTAGTGTAGACATGCCCTCAATCTCCCACCCCTTTGACTTTCAGCCAATGGTGTGGTTTCATTTGCAAGTGCCCCGACAAAATTTTTCTTCCAGAATAACAGTTAATGAAGATGGTACCCCACTGTAAAACTGAAGTAACGCTTAACTGAAGTACCATCAGAATCTGGACCATAACAGTAATATGAATTGAGATGAAAGGCACTAAAAAATTGGAAAATATTATACACCCCTCTGGTGCTTAAACTTATTTCCTTTTATTTAAATACATTCTAAACAATGACCTTTGGCACCTTGGAATGCATGCAGGGCTGCAGTATAGTCACTGTGATAAGGTAAACAGGTACCCAAGGTGGCTTATCTGCTTAAAGTATATTAAATGAAAGTGTATAATTTTCATTTGCTTTTAACAGACCAAAAGTACCCCCATTTCTAGATTGTGTTTCCAGGCTACTACTGTTCCAGTTTGATGTAAGCAGCACAATCGGGATCTCACTGTGCTACTGGCAGTTGTCTTCATCCTTAGACCTCATTTTACAATCAAGCCCTTTCTTTCTCGCTAGTGACATTTGGCATGGTGAACACAGACATGTATTACTTGAACAAAGTTATGTCAAATCTCTTTCTGGAAACTTCTGTGTCTGAGACAGATAGAACTTCCTTCAAGAACATAGGCAGCATGGTTGATTTCTGGAAGGTAAACTTCTAATTTGAATTGTTTTGTTGGGAGCTGACTAGGAGGGCAAGCTTTTAGTGTTATTGTGCAGCTTCAGAGGTGTTAGCAACAGTGGAACATTTTGTATACAAGACTTATCCAGACCAGAAGAGGCATTGTGGTACAGAAACCAGTGTAGTGTCTCACCAGCTGGAGAAGGGTTGAACAACACTAAGTTTGTAAAAGATCTGAGTACAAATAAAAGCATTTCTGATAGTCTCCGAACAAACACAGTGAGGCATTGATAGACTAACCTAACTATAGGAGGGGATGTTCATCATTGTTCTTTACTGCTCTCTGTCTCAGGATTGGGATAATCAGAAGAAAACAGAAAAGGGATTACTTTGATTTTACAGTTGTCTCGATTTTCAGTTGCAAAGAAATGACTTTCCTGGGGTGGGTTAGCACAGGACAGGTCCTACCAGCTCAGCCAAGAGGAACTTTCCCCTTGATTACCTAGTTTGCCACTGGAATTCCACTTAGGGTATGTCTACACTGCAAAAATAAATAAATCCCTGAAGCAGCGGGTCTCAGAGCTCGAGTCAACTGTCTTGGGCTCTCACCATAGGGCTAAAATTAGCTGTGTAGATGTTCCCTCTCAGGTTGGAGCCCAGACTCTGAAACCTGGTGAGGAGGCAGGGTCTGAGCACCAAAGCTGTCCGGCCTGAGCGGGAACTTCTACACTGCTACTTTTAGCCCCATAGCACAAGTCCAAGTCAGTTGACCCGGGCTCGGAGACTTGCTGCTGTGGATTTTTCTTCAGTGTAGACATATGCAGTAAAACACCTGCACCTGGCCCATATCAGCTGACTTGGGCTCACAGGGCTTGGGCTGCAAAATTGCAGTGTAGACGTTTGGGCTCGGGCTGGAGCCCAGGCTCTGAGCCCAAACATCTACACTGCAATTACATAGCCCGCAGCCTGAGCCCTGCAAGCCCGAGTCAGCTGACACGAGCGAGCCATGGGTGTTTTATTGCAGTGTAGACATAACCTTTGAGTCAAAGCTTTGGTATAAAACTGGGTGCAAGATGTTCACACAGATTTTTACCACTAGATGGGGGACTCAGCTCAGTTTGCTATAGTATCCAGGCAACATTGGAAGACACAAAGATTGTAATTCTAGGACAATTTTTTTCCTAGTTAAGATTTAAAAGCAGTGGAATCTGATTATAAGAGCAATCTGGGGGACCCATGCCCCCCCGCTTTGATCACTACAGTTGGAGCCGTAGAATTCTGAGCTCCCCCAACACATGTATTAATGCAAAGTCTCCATCTTACAAAAGACAGAGCAAATTGTAATATGCATTCTAGTGCCAAGCTGCATCAATCACATTTTTATTGGTTCTGATTAGCACTCACCCAAGCTGTAACATTCTTTATCAGCAGCCAAGTGGCCCTTAGAAAGGGAGGGGGGCGAACTTCTTTCCTGCCTTCAAAAACGAAGTCTGATCCATTTGATCAAAAGCTCTATTGATCAATGTAAGCCAGGAGCAAACCCTTAAGTACATATCAGAACTGGTCTTTGGAAAGTCAGATTTGATCCAAATAACCAAATGGTCATTAACTGTCACAGTTCAGGGCAACTGCACCCATTTCTCTCTCCATGGTCCAGCAAGGGCACCCACTCTAGGCTCCCAGCCATCATTCTCTCTTGAGCGGAAACCTGCATCTTTCTCCCTCCTGACAGGGTGTTTTTCCAGGCGGCACAGTTCCCTACCTACACTGTGATATTCCCAGCAAGACAGTATGCCCAACCATGCCAGCAGGGCTGGCTCTAGGCACCAGCAAAGCAAGCAGGTGCTTGGGGCTGCAAATTTGCAGGGGCACAAGAATCCAGCATGGGAGCTGAGAACCAACAGGGAGCCCTGGGAGCTGTAGTTCCTTGGTTAGCTCCCTGCCTATAGAGCCAGCCCTGGAACAGGGAAAGAACTACATTTCCCAGCATTCCCTCGGCTGCAATTAACAGGAAAGGGAGGGAGTGTGGAACTGAAACCTCATGCTGCAGCTTGCTGTAAATGGTAGGGACAGAGCCAGCTCTAGGTTTTTTGCCGCCCCCCCACCCCAGCCCTGGGCTCCCCCCGCACACCTGTGTTGCTCCAGCCCTGGACTCTCCCTCGCCCACACCCCCTGCTGCCCCAGCTCTGGCCCCCACCTGCACCCCCTGCTGCCCCAGCCCTGGGCTCTCCCCCAAAGAAAGAATTGGGTGGACTAAATGGACATTGCACCTCTCTATCTGAAGCCTAGCAAGGCAGGTACGTGGATCCCACTAGAATTTAAAATGAAAAGTAAGGGAGGGGAGGCTCTACTAGACTGGGCAGCTTTAGATTCAGTACCAGGCACACAGGAGGATTTACACTTCTGAGCCATGGAAGCAGAAATTGACTTTTCTTTTCCAGATTTAGCTAATATTCAGAAAGGGAATCCAGCACCTGCCTTCCAGATTTGAACACCCTCAAAATTCAGGAGTGCTCAAGCTCAATTTGGGCAGCTGTTACTTCATTTCTCCCAAATCAAATATACTGATCCACTGTAACTTGCTATAGAAAAAATAGGATAAAATTGAGCAAGAAATGCTTCCCAGTGGTTATTAGGACTGGAATTGCTATTTTCAATAGCCATTGCCTTTTGTTTGTTTGTTTTTTTGTTTAAAAGGAAGACAGTGATATTGCATTGGCAAATTCCCCATAGAAAGAAAGAGTGGAACAAAAGAATAATAAAGGCTCCTCAACTTTTCCTCATTTATGTAGGACAGTCTTATAATATGCATCCAGATATCCTCCAATCACACAAGCTGAAAATTGTTCCACTTTACTGCAGTTCTGTAACCATATGGGAACCAATCCTGTCTGTGTTCTGTGCACATCCAAAATTCCTGCTGAATGACTCGCCCTGGGAGCGAGTTACCAGTGACCCAGGGCTGCGGCGGCAGGAGGGTGCAGTGGGGGGGGGGGGGGGGGGGG
>NW_020664980.1:11141566-11147252 GCF_002925995.2 Terrapene triunguis
AAAATTTTTTTTGCTTGGGGCAGCAAAAAAACCTAGAGCCAGCCCTGCATGCCAGTGTCTGCACTTCGCGTTCTCTTCAAAGGCCATACTTCGCGTTCTCTTCAAAGGCCATGAACAACAGGATTGCCAGAAGCTGGGAACAGGCAACAGGGGATGGATCACTTGATGATTACCTGTTCTGTTCACTCCCTCTGGGGCCCCTGCATTGGCCACTGTCAAAAGACAGGATACTGGGCTAGACAGACCTTTGGTCTGACCCAGTATGGCCATTCTTATAACCTATCACCCTTCACTGTTCTTAGCTTTTGGAGAACAATTAGGTTTTCTGCCCTAACTTGTAATTTCTAGCCTTTTATCTGAGAGCCCTATAAGGAAGATTGATATCTTAAAAAGCTTACACTGAAAGTGGCCTTTCCAGCTTCTCTTATCTAATCTCATTATGTTATGTAGTTTGCAGAAGGACCCCTGCTTGACGGTCTGTACTGGGACACATGGTACAACAACAAGACATTGACCAGCCACAAAAACAGCAGTCATGTTTACTATGAGAACTTACTTTTAGGAGTGGCCCAGATTCGTCAGCTAAAAGTCCGCAACAACACGTGCGCCATCTATCCCTATTTCCGAACATTTCTGAAAGAGTGTTATCGCGAATACCGCTATTTAGCTGAAGATAAAGCTGATTTTGGTCTAAAGAATGGGTCTGTGTAAGTACTGTAGTATTCCACTTTGGATTTTCTTACTATTTACTTTGGATATACGTTTATAAGACATGTAGGGTTTTTAAAATCCCATGACTTTCAATGGGAGTTGAACACTTAAATGTTTTTCAGAATTCTACCCATAAAACCTGAAAAATGCTCAGTGCAATTTCCATTGTCGTTGCTTTACTGCACAGATTATCTCAATGATCTAACCTTGTTATTTTTGAGTTGATACATTTATACACACACACACACACACACACACAAAATGGGACAAATTCTTCACTGATTTACATTGGTGCAGCCCCACTGATTTGGGTGTACACCAATGTAACAGAGGAAATTGGCACTATAGATGCACAGTTAAAGGGGCGGGGGAGACTAGGGACTAGGGACCAAATTCAGCACTGGCATAAGATGTATGCAACTCCATTGATTTGACTGGAAAAGCACCAAATTATGGGAGGCCAGAATTTGAGCTGACCTCTTCTGGTCTGATACTAATGCCATGCAGACAGAGGTAAAGCAGGCTTTTCAGACCTCCAGAAGAATTCTTCAGCCATTACTACAACTTTTACTTAGGATTATTTAAATCTATTTAAAGAGAATTTAAACTGGATTACTACAATAGCAATAATCTATGTGTAAACATGAGATGTTCCATTTGGATATAGAAGGTGTAAGCTATTATTTCATCTGCTTTATCATGGGAGAAATTCAAGCTCATAAGTAGATCTGTCTTTAAATTTGGGTAGTCAACACATTCTTCAAATATATGTAAATCTTCCAAGGTCAAGTCTGTATAGTGAGGAAAGGATCATTTAAGAGCCTGGACTACAGTCCAAAATACAGTAGTGGTTGAGTGAAGCATAGGAACTGGAAAAGAATTGGATACATTAGAAACCTCTTCCAATCCAATTTCCCCATGAGGTGAACTCCTTTATTTCCTTGTCTCCAACAGATGGACGTATTCCTCTGCCTCCTCATTAGCCCCCTGGCACTGGGGAGCCATTGGCCTTTACAGCGGCGGAGGATTTCTGTTCACCTTACCTAAATCAAGGAGTGAGAGCATAAGGAAGCTTACGTTTCTCAGACGTAACGGCTGGCTCACTAGAGGGACAAGAGTCGTATTTATTGACTTCTCAGTGTATAATGCCAACATAAACCTCTTCTGTGTAGTCAGGTCAGTGCTTACATTTACTCCATCTGAAATCCCATTTACTAAGGCATTATGCTTCTTTAAGGGTGAAATAAAAGGCTGTTTACCTCCAGCACACCCTGTTCTGTGTTTCTCACCCAGCAGTTGGCAAGACAGCTAATTCTTAAAACAAGAGCAAATGTTTCAACCCAATCCTTCAGAGGGTTATGCCTAGTTGTATAGCTGATTATTCCTATGGGGCAGGACTTGACTGAGTAAATTTTTGCCCCATCAGAGCCTTGGGTATTAGTCTTGTCATCAGCTACTGAAGGAAAAACACAGAATCCTGAACTTAGGGCTTGGCCGAGTGTCAAATGGTGTCTGAGCAGATCAAATTAAGATCAGTGCAAGCAGATGGAATATTTTAACTGACAGCACCTATTTGGATTGCGTGCCACATGCTTTTCTTGTTTTGTCTTCAGCCTATTCCATTACACTCCCTCTAAAGATAATTCTCAGTCATCCAGAAAGGAAGAGTTAATGGAAATGGGGGTTGTTAAGCTTGCTATTTTTACACAAGCATTTCCCCTCATTGGATCATGTTTTAATTTTAAGGACAAAGACTTAAAGTGATGCTGTCTGATCACTGAAACCAGCAACAAATACAATCCTGTCTAATTCACTTCACAGGTTGGTAGTGGAATTCCCAGCCACTGGTGGTGCTCTTCCTTCTTCGCAGTTTTACTCAGTAAAGCTTCTCAGATACGTCACTTATTACGATTATTTCCTTGCCTCTTGTGAAGTCATCTTTTGCCTCTTCATCTTTGCTTTCATCATCCAAGAAATTTTAAAAGTTAAAAAACTGAAAACGGAATATTTTAAAAGTGCCTGGAGCTGGCTGGACATGCTGTTGGTGTCGGTGAGTACTACCCAGTCCTGGCTTCTACCTGCAGGTTTGAGATTTCCATCGGAAACTACTAGTTTGGAACAAATGGCCATTGTGAGATGTGACAGAGATGGCCAAGAGAGAAAACAGCCCTGATTCAGTTCTTGGTTACAATGGGTCTATCCAGTTTAATACAGTGACAAGGCCATGTTATCCAGTGGGTAGGGCACTGGACGAGGGCTGGGGTCTATACCCAGCTCTGCCATGGATGCGCCATGTAACTGCGGGCAAGTCACTTCCCCTCCCTTTGCCTCTCTTGTCTATTTCAACTGCAAGCTCGTCAGGACAGGGAGTGTCTCCAAGGGTTTGTACAGCACCAGGGGCCTCTTGATGCTACCATAATGTAAATCAGTGATACCTCATCTGCGGCTCTTTAATGCGTCTCCTATGGCTGCTTGCAGCACATGATGTTAAAACACTGTGATTTAATTAACAACCAATCTGGATGCTTTTACTATATTATTAACCAATTGTAGTTGATAAAATAACAATACTTGGTCAGTCATTTTACTTGGTCAGAATTTATATTTAATATATATTCATTCATTGTTTCATTTACTATTTGTATAATTATATTTATAATATATTATAAAAATAGTAAACGAAACAATGAATTCACACTACTGTGGCTCTTCTGGATAATGTTGATCGCTAATTTGGCTCTTGAACCACTGAGGTCTGAGTATCACTGATGTGAATGATTAAAAATCTAACAATATAGTTTGGTCATAAATTATGAAACTGAACTAGATGTGGTCTGTGGGCTTCTGAAGCCTGATCCAGACGTCAGTGGGAATTTTCCCATTAAGTTCAGTGGACTTTGAATAAAGCCCCTGGCGATCTGCCAATGCAGCCCTAAGGCGGGAAAATTTGGACATCCTTAACATACAACCAGAATGTTAGTTTGTTGTGGGGCTGAATCCTGAATCTGTGCTCAGGGCCAAACTGGCCCACGGTGTGGGTTTTCATCACCCATAGGACAGGAAACACAAGTCTCCGCTGATGGAATTTCCCTTAAATAGTTCTGTTGAAGAGGTGGTTATGGGGTGTCACACCCCCACCTGACTGGCAGGGAATTCAGTTCCTGGAACTTTCAGATCCTACACACTGCTTCCTGATCCAACCCCAGCCCTCACGGGAACCTGGCTCTGATCGGAAACAGTCTCATATGGCTCCCTCACCCCAGATCCTCTATCAGAAGATGGTCCCTAGCAGACAATTCAAGGGGGAAGTAATTGAGTAGAGCCTACTTACTCATCCCTTATACGGTTGGTGGGGGACAGTGCTCGGAATCACGCCTGTCTGACCCTACAGAGCCTGGTCCTGTTGGGACATCCAAGGAGGGGCTTTATCAAGGTCAAGAAGGGCAGTGGTTAGGAGGAGATGGCACAGAGGTGACCCCTCCCCCCTTCAATGGGCTCCTTCCCTGAACATGCCAGCTTGACATCACGCTTCCCACGCTTGTAACACATTCATGTACTCACTTCTTCACTCCGTGTTCCTGATTACTCTTGCCAAGCTGTAGCGAGTTTTAGGCTAATGATCATGCAACTGGGCACGATTAGAGCACTGAAGATGAGAGGGGATATCTGGACCATAGTCTGACTAGCCTCTGCTTTTATTCAGCTGTCTATCTTTGCCATTGCCTTCAATATGTACCGTACTGTAGAGGTGTCCTTGCTGATGGAAAGCCTGCTCTCTAATGCCTATGTGTATCCAGACTTTTATTTCCTTGCATACTGGCAAACCCGTTACAACAACATGATTGCTATCAATGTCTTCTTTGCATGGATAAAGGTACCAGTTCTCCATTTTCCTCTCTTGTACACCAGAATCGTAGTACTGCTAAGTGTATTGTAAATCTTTGCTCTTACATCTTCAAGGCTGAACTGCAAAGGTAGAGCTAAAAGCGACAATTCTGTTTATAAGATTCCAGAAGAGGAACAGGGTATCTGGCTGTTTAAGGAAGCATCCCCAAGGGCCAGTCACATGTCCAATCCTTACACAGCCGTAGTCCTTCTAAAGACAAGTTTCACATTTCGGACCCCATGGCTAAAAGCCCTGTCTCCTATACAGAATCATTGGCCTGCTAGACTGAGTGGGGAATAATTGTGCCCAAACAGTGTTTTAAAATTCATTTATTCCCTAGACCTAGTTTAACAAGGCTCTGACCTGGTCTATACTGATGACACAGCCATGATAGCTTTTAAATACAGTTTCAGCTATTTAACAACAAAGTTCATTTTGTAGAGCACATAAGGTCTATTACTGGGCACAGTGCTTTAAAAGAAAGATATGGACAAACTGGAGAAAGTCCAGAGGAAAGCAAGAAAAATGATAAAAGGTTTAGAAAACCTGACCTATGGGAAAAGTTTAAAAAATTGGACATGTTTAGTCTTGAGAAAAAAAGACTGAGGGGGGGACCTGTTAACACTCTTCAGATTAAGGGCTGTTACAAAGAGGGTGGTAATCAATTGTTCTCCACCTCCACTGAAGGTAGGTCAAGCATTAATCAGCTTGATCTGCAGCAAGGGAGATTTAGGTTAGATATTAGGAAAAACTTCTGAACTATAATGGTAGTTAAACTCCGGAATAGGCTCCCAAGCGATGTAGAATACCCATCACTGGAAGAGGGGGGAGGGATAGCTCAGTGGTTTGAGCATGGGCCTGCTAAACCCAGCGTTGTGAGTTCAATCCTTGAGGGGGCCATTTAGGGATCTGTCTGGGGATTGGTCCTGCTTTGAGCAGGGGGTTGGACTAGATGACATCCTGAGGTCCCTTCCAACCCTGTTAAAAAAAAACCGACACAGGATGGACAAATACTTGTAAGGGACAGTCTACATTTAGTTGGTCCTGTAGCGCTGCCAGCCACCGGTGTTCCAGGCAGCGCGGTAAGGG
>NW_020664980.1:11147652-11247050 GCF_002925995.2 Terrapene triunguis
TGGCGCAGGAGTCTGGGGCGGGCCGATAGGAGGTGGGGGCCGGGCCATGACCCCTCCCCTAACCGGGCCTCCATACAATTTACAAAACTCGATGCAGCCCTCAGGCCAAAAAAAAAAAAAAAACCACCTTTGCCCACCCCGGTCTTAGGCTCTCAAACATTTGGGGGAGAAACCTCCTTATCAACATCCCCTCCATATACACACTCATACATGGATCGACCCTATTCTGGAGGCCTTGAATCATGGCTGTTAGCTTGGCTTGCAGCAGCTGTCTTAACAGGGGTCACCATGCGCCACAGACTTGATTACAAGCCTCAGCATCCAGTAGAGGCGCAGTCCCCCTCGGTGAGCTTTACTGAGCAAATGTATTTGGCCACAAGCCCACAGAGCAATCCTTTCCCCACAAACAGGTTCAATCCAGCTCTAACTGAATATTCATGCTATTAATATTGATTGGACACCAGACTTAACCTGTAAGTAACTGTAAACAGGCAACAGTCCAAGTATTGTATTAAAGAATGTACAATATGTTTTGGTCACCTCCCAGTAATAACTTGATCTGTTCTCTTCCAGATATTTAAGTTCATAAGCTTTAACAAGACGATGACTCAGCTGTCTTCCACTTTATCCCGCTGTGCCAAAGACATCATCGGATTTGCTATCATGTTTTTCATCATATTCTTTGCATATGCACAGTTAGGCTACCTGGTCTTCGGGTCACAAGTTGAAGAGTTTTCCACTTTTCAGAACTGCATGTATGCAGCTTTCAAACCTTTGCCGTGCAGACACCCCATTTCTTGGGCACGCAAACAGCCTCCCCCCAGCAGAACTTAAAAATACAGGCCCCCACCACTTATGCTATTACAGTAATTGTACTCTCTTCAGGTAATACGAGTGCTGCAAAGCTCAGAGCCCTGTAGCCCATCCACAACCCCTTCCGGATTTCCTCTAGAAAGGCATTCTCAACGATCTTGCTGCTGCAGCAGCAGACTAGGTCAGATTCCAGTTGGCACCTGGAATCAGGTTTACTGCCTCCAGTACCCAATATGCTTCCACATCAACGTTATATGCAGAGTCTTGACTGAAAACAGCCCTCATTCCTGACAGCAAGAATAATTTGTGCACGGGCATGTCGATAGGACTGTTGCCTGATCTGCAGCCCCAAATGAACTCAGAATCACACAGAACACATTCCCTGACCTCTAGGCCATGCTCCATTATGCCCTGTGGGTAAAAGTCAGAGAGAACCTGCTGAGTAATCACTCTGATTTTACAGACGGCAGAATCTTGGCAATGAGTTGCCACCCTGCACCGCCTGTACCGGCCGTAATTTTTATTGCATGGGCATATGCACAGAGCTAGCCAGTGTTTGGCTTGTGCCTTTCTAAACATTTCTCTTCCAGAAGTTCTTTAATCAGTAATCATACTTCCTACCTTACAAAATAACCCCTTTAAACCTTTAAAAGAAGGTCACGCAGTCACAATATTTCTGTTCATTTTTTCTCCAAGTTTTACGCAGTTTCGCATAGTGCTGGGTGATTTTAACTTTGCAAGCATAGAGCAAGCCAACCGAATTCTCGGCCCCATTTACTTCATTACCTTCGTGTTCTTTGTGTTCTTTGTATTGCTGGTAAGTGGTGTTTTAATTATGAATAATAATAATACATTTACACTAAACACAAGTCATACTCAACCCTCTCCTTTCACATAGTGATGTTTGTGCACATCAGACTAGGCCACGTCACTCTTCTAGAGGGTTGTTGTGTGATTGCTAGGGCCTGCTGTCTTCACTTCAGAGTTAGCCCAGGTTCTTACCCAGGTGTTGCCTTTAACCCTTCTCCCATCTCACCTGAGTTTAATGGTGGTTTCAACCCAGGCTAGCTAGCCCAACTGGAGGCATGGGTTAAAACTCTGGATCCCTGCTTTCACTTGGGCTGGTAATCCACCCACTTTGCAGTGAGTGGACACAGATTAAATCACTTGAGTGCTGATAGTCCTCCAGTGCCTTCGCACAATTGCCCCTGTTCCCAGAAGGAAAGACAAGTTCTCCCACAATTCACGGGGAAAGAATCACAGAGTGCCTCAGTTTACTGCAGCACAAAGAATCCTAGAATGTGCTGTCAAAAGTCTATCAGCACACGCAGATAGTGCAGCACCAGCGAGGACACAGTAACTCTGATGTAGCTTTGCTAATCACACCTTGCTGAGCTAGAGCTGTCCTCCATCAAAGAACATCACAGAATACAGGGCTAGAGGTAGGAGGATGCAGCCTGTAGTTCCATCTAGGGTGTCACACCCTTGGTATGATTCTCCTTTCCTTGATCATCTAGATGCACCTTTGATTGTGTCCGTTATTTACCCCAGTGTAAATGTCAGCAGAATTTGGCCCTTTTTTCTAACCAGTAATCCTTAATACAAGGACACCAGTGCCCAAATGGGCATAGTTGCTACTCCTAGTTTTCTAGAGCTCTGCTGCAGCAGCATTTGAGGCTGACTTTAGTGCATGTCCCTGCCATGCTAAGCACAGAAGCACTCATGAGCAAGTCAGGGAAAAAGAGAAGCTGAGTCAGAATAGGGAAAGAAGGGTGCTAGAGAAGAACCTGAATAGATGTGAGTAGATTCAGAGAAGCAGAAATAGAATTTACATAGAGAAAAATCTCCAAATGCTTCCTTTCTATCCAGAACATGTTCTTGGCTATTATTAATGACACATATTCAGAAGTGAAAGCTGACTTTGCAGTGGTACCGAGTAAAGAATTTGAGATCAGTGACCTCATTAGACAGGTAAGTACATGCCTCTAAAATGCTCTCGTTTAAAGGGTCACACTCACAATAGAAATATATTTTCCAAGGGAAAAAAAAAAAAAAATCCACAGAACTGATTAAATGCCTGTTCTGAAATCAGTTCGTCCGTAACTATTTAAGAATACTCTGAATTTGTTTCTGCAGTTTTAACCAATAGATGAAAGTTCACAGGGTACATCTCGGAGACCTCCAACGAGGGTCCTCCCGGAAAACTTGGGAAGACCAAACAAGCAGAAATTAAAACCTTTAATCCCCGCCCTCCAGCTTTCAGGCCATCTTTATACAGCACAAAGGAGCAACAAGGGGTATAAACCGCTTTCTGCTTAAACTTTTCAAGTCACCTTTAGGCCTGAAATTAAGACCTCGTCCCGTCCCAAAAAGGATGCATGTCTAGGAGAAGATGCTGAACATTAAACAGTTGTCTAGGGATCCAGTAGAACAGGTGACCCCAGGAATGGAATACAGCCATCCTGAGATCACTCCTTTATCAGAAAAATCACTATCCACTGGGATAAGGTTTGGGGTCTGCGATTGAGAATTTGGTCAATTGGATGTGCATGAAAGCCCCAATTCTGCCGGGATCCACTTGCATGGAGCTCACTGCAGGATCAGGGCTTCCAGCTGTGTTTGCTTGAGGTATCTGCCTATATGTGCAGAGAGTTAATTACTAGGCTCTTGCAACCATTCCACTTTCCTCTGGGGTTTTGTTGGCTTGAGTCACTAATTTCCCTAGAGCCTGATTCCAAAGGGGAGCTGGGTGCTCAGCTTTGCTGAGGAGTTGGCCCATAACGTGTAAGAACATTTTATACTAGGTTGTACAGGTCCCACCAAGATAACTTTGATTTATAAAGGGGTCTAGTTTTCTCTTTTTCTCTCTCTAATTATGAACCATTTTAAGATTAAATCGAACATAGCAGAAGAGTCCAACTGGATTCACTTGTATATTGTCTTAGTGGATCCCATGAGGCTTTTGAATATAAAAGGGTAAATTTTCGGAGCTGAATGCAAGGTACTGGGAATGTAATTTTCATTAACACTAATAGGATTCATTTCTAAATTGCCGATGCCTCATGTTGACGGGGTGTCCCTTAAATTCAAGCATTACAAAGCTTTTTGTGTCATGGCTTATGGGAAAGCATTTCTCTCTGTAGAAGACCTGATTTGACATTTAACTCACTTGGTGCATTTTCCCTTTTTTAAAATTGTGCTCAGAGTTACAATAAAGCCCTTGTGAAACTCAAGCTGAAGAAATCGAAGATGGAGGATTTGTATCCAGCAGGTGGAAGCTTGCAAAGCATGAAAACGTAGGAATCCAGCCCCAGCATTTTTTTCTTTAAACTTTCAGTAAATTACTTTTAACCCATCTACTTAATTTTCAAATACACTCGAATATCTGGAGACTGGTGCAGGAGGTAGAGCGAGTGAACTCTGTGACCCAGATCCTCAAAGGTATTTGGGCGTCTAATTCCCATTGATTTCAGGGGCGCCGTCTGCTCGTTTCCTGGGTACAACTCCCAATGATGGCAGCAGGAGGGCGGAATGAAGCTGTATAGTGCTTCATACTGCAATTTGGTGATCATAGAAGTCAGAGATGGGAAGATCCTGTCCATCCCCCTTAGCATGGGCAAGATTTCTCCCTGGAGTATATTTTCACATGGTCTCAGCACCTAGCCCTAAATCAGCCTTAATAGTCTTATTTAAAATAATAAAAACAATGCCTAGCTCTGATATAGTGCTTTTCATTCTGCTCTCGCAAAGAACTTCACAAAAATGAAGTGGGGAAACGTACATCAAACATTAGATTGAATGAGTTAACTAATGAGACTATTAAAAGCTTTGGTTAAATTGCAGTGGTTGCCATTTAAGAAGTAAATATTTTCATCTGTTAAGAACAGGAAAATATTGTGACTTATCTGCACAGAGTCAGTGCTATGGGGAGAAGAATGTTCCCTTTTTAATAGCAACCTCTGCATAAATACTGCAGCAACTATTGCTAACCCATGGTGACGCACCTCCCTTGGGAAGCGCAGAGCCAGACCTTTCAGAAGAGCCCACTGTAGTCTTTGGATGACAAGACATCTAGGGCCAGCTTTAGAACTGTTTCTTTGAACACACACACACAGGGTAACGCATGCTCAGACATGCGTTCATGTTGTGTTTGTGATGATATGCCCTTGATATAAACAGGACTCTGCATGGTTCTTCAGTCATTAAAAAATAAACTACTGGTTTTCATCCTGAAGAATCTTAATGCTCGAACATCCTCACTGCCAGGCGTGAAGGCAAGAGCTCCCAGACTAGTTATGGGGTGATTTCTTTTTTCCTGCACAATAAAAAGGTGAATGGAGCATCTACTCTCTGTCTCCTGAGCGAAGGCTCATTTCTGCCCCGAGAAGGGACAGCTAGTATCCATCTCATTGGGGAGCTGTTAAATATTGTCCCTTTCCTGGGAGTTTCTCATTAAAAGACCTCCTTAGCACACTAGATGGATTGGAGCCATATTATTTATGTGGACCCATAGCCAACCAAGTACTAAACACTCCCCACTCACCCATGCCCTGATCCCCAAGTGTGGGACAAGGCTGTGATGTTGACATAGCTTCACACTTAGCTAGTTTCAGCCTATGCTCACTTCATGGACCACCGATGATCTGCTGGCCACAGGGTGTTGGCTGTCCTTCCCATTTCCACCTGCTAAATTGGACTAAGGGAGCTAAATGCATGTCAAATGCCTTCTTAATATTATTCTGCCACACAAGCCATTGTGATGGTTGCCTCAGAATGGTCTGTGACTATGGGATCCATGAGATCACAAAATGGGAGAGAAGGCATCCACAAGACACTCTCTCTCTAGCAAATGGTAAACCACATTATGGGAAAACTGAGAACCGCTGACCTAGCTCATGGGCTGTCAAACTGTGGGGGTCGGGACCCCAAAGTGGGTCATGATCCTGTTTTAATGGGGTGCTGTTAATTTGTCTCACAAGACGAATAGTCCGAGCCATCAATCCATCTCACAGACCCATCCTTTTTCTTGCTAGAGAGATTCCCCCTACACCCTCACGAGCCTCAAAGACCTACTCTGACATGATTTTCCTTTCTTTGTATGATTGATAGCAAGGGGCATTCTGCCTCCAAAACAGACGATGCTTTGAAGCTTTCCAGAAGATCTAGTGTGGACGAGAAGGTAGACTTTGTTTCTCTTTTTTTCTTACCAAAAGGCATTGATGTTATTTTAGATTTTACTCGCGATGGTCACACAGGGGAGATCACCAGGAAGGTTTCCGTTGTACGTTGATGTAACAGGCTAATATTTTACATCATGGAAGTAGCGTTCAAACTTGAACGAGGCGATATGAGTTAGCTAGTTGTATTCTCTAGCCCGCAGAGAAAGGTCGACAACAGTGCTGCTCTGTTCAGGGGAGGCCAGGCATCAGAAGAGCAGAGCTGCTGCCAGTTTGAATTAAGTGCCTTTGCAGAGACCCTAGGCAGTGGGATCAGTTAACCAAGTGTTGAAGCAATACAAGAACTAGAAAGCAAAATGCTATATAAGAGGCCTGATTGGGTCAGAGACCCCATCTGCTTCCAAGCATCAGAGAGAGCAAGTACTTCCACAGGTTTTATTTTGTGCTACAGAAGGAAGTGAAGAATTCCCATGGGGCTTGTGAAGTCCATACTGAGGCAATAGAAGGTCACTGCTTCATTGCCTCCCCCTTGAACTATTTAAGAGTCCATAAAAATGGAGCTTCGACAGCTGCATAGTGGAAACTGCCTTGCCCTGGGAATTCTTTTATTTTCTCTACTCATTCTGTAACATTCCCTCTCCAGGTAAAGCCATCTTGGGGCCTCCCCTAACTCTGAATCAATATTTATACTCTCCCCCTCCCCCAGTTTTGGAAGGAGCAGATGCAGGATTCCCTTTAAAATGAAGAGAAGAGACCTCCAAAAAGCCAGAGAGCATTTTCCCCCTACAGTTGCATCTTTCTCCACAGCTGCATGCTTCCTAAAGTACATTGTGTGAGTGAATGTGTTACCTACAATGTGTGCGTGGGAGACAGCTAACTCTTTATACAATATGGGGCTTTTCTTCTGGAAGACATACCCTTTCCTCTGTTGAGCAGGGTTATCTAAAGTCACCACAGCTACAGAAGTGGAAGGAGAAGCTTGACCAGAAGTATCACTCTGCTGAGAATAAGGAATTGGCCGTGTCTCCTCAGGACCAAGTCTCTCCTCAGGAATTTCAGCAGTATGTCTTTGTCGTAGGTGGACAGAGTAGCTACTGTGTCTGTTCTAAGTGGGTGGAGGAGGTAGCAGGGCTGGCCCCTTGCAGATCAGACTGGCAGGCAGTGGGGAGAAATCAGCTTGGCTCATTTCCCACCTATTTAATATCCATTCAGCTAAGATGCAGCAGCCTATTCTCAATGGTCACCTGTGCCACTTTTTAACTGGGGTTTCGTACCGAGTCACCTGAGGGACAAGCAAGCAGGTCAGCACCGGTTAGAAAGAGATTGTGCAAATGCACACAGGCCTCCTGAGTTTGGGTGGAAGGGGCAAGTGGGAAGATAAGCAACTTCTAAATCCGGCCCTTCTTAAGTCTGTGAGGATCAATTGACGTGTACTGTAACCAACACGACCAGGACGGGGATAGAACCCACCACCTTCACTTACACAAGCAGCGGTTTCTAATCACTGAAGTTCCAGGAGAACTACCAGAAGCAATAATACGTGGCTGTGCCAGTGGCTAGACACCCAGCTTTGCATAGGGGTTTGTCTACATGGGAAAGTTAATTAGTAGAAGGTAAGGGGTAAATTTAAAAAACACTAACTATTCCAGAATAGCTCCCGGGGAGGGAATGATTCCAGACTAGCTTATTCTGAAGTAGTTACTCCAGTCAGTTTCCTCAAGTCTCTTCCACCAGCAGAAGTTGGTGCAATAAAAGATATTACCTCACCCACCTGGTCTCTCTACAGCCCTAACTTTGACATTCCATCCAGCAGAGGGCAGGGCAGTAGTCTCACTGCCAATCACACCCACACGGCTTAGCTACACAAGAAGGTTTTGCTTCTTTAAGCATACCAGCATTGTTAAAGCAGCAATCCCCTCTAGCATGCAGGCAGTTATGCTGGTGCGTTTAAGGGGGTTATACTGAGCATGGCTTATTCCGGCTCAGGAATCGAAATCAGCTATACTCGCTATAAGACACCTTTATACTGCTATAACTGCATCCAGAGGTTGGGTTGTACAAGTAAATCAGTTAAAAACACACACACCCTTATCCAAAACCGTTATACTGGTACAAAATCTGTGTGTAGAGCAGGCCTCTGCTCGTTCGTTGGAGTCTGAAAATCATGCTGCAGTAAATAAGGACAGTAGTGAGATGGCTGAAGAATTCACCTCACCATGGACCAGGTCCAAAGCCCACTGATGTTAACAAAAAGAATCCCACTGGTATCAGTGCGTGGGGATCTGGCTCACTATTCCTCATTGCCCATGTTTCACGTTTAGTGGTGGAGAACAGCAAGTCATAGGGAGTGAGGAACAATATGGAGAACACTAAATTATTGGGAGTAAATAGCTGTTTTATACCTACTGTATCGAGAATATGGGGCACAGGAGGTGACGTATGCCCAGTCTCTGCACTGAGGTAACACCCTCCCTTCGTCAGCCCTGACACACCAGGCTCAGCGGGGGCTGTGCAGCGAGGAAGTGGCACAGAAGCTTGCTCTCCTGCCAGGGCCCCATCAAGTGTGGTGGGAAGCAGCACAGGGATCCATATGCAGAGGTAAAGAAAGGGGTCGCGGTGGCATTCCCCGACATTCGCTTGGGAGAGTCGCAGTCGCTGCCTGGAGAGGTAAACTGAGATTGTAAACTCTTTGGGGCAGGGAATGTCTTTCCACTCTGCATTTATACAGCACCCGGGACAGGTCACTTACTAGGATCATCTGAGTATCTTTCACTTAATCAGTTCCCTGCCACTGTAATACTGTGGTCCAATTATGGTCTATGGTAGGCTTGGTGTGGAGGTGGCTGCGTGGCCTGTGATATACAGGAGGGCCCGTCTGGCCTTGAATGCTACCACATTGGGGCCCTGGCCTGTGACTGGGATAACCACAATACAGATAATGGAGGAGGACTCTTCCAAACAGGGTTCTAAAGACCAGCCAATGCCCACTGGGGACAGTTCATCAGTGCATTTTTATTCTGTTCTAGACTTTTCAGATACGCGACGGAACTGGAGAAGCGACTAAATGAGGTTAACGCGAAGCTGAGCAGAGTTCTGAAAGGCATGCCTGATCCGAAAGGCTCTCCAGACAAGAAACAGAGATAGTGAGGTATAAGGGATGGGCCAATTTGTAATCCCCAAATGAGCTTTATTTCCTTGCTGACTGAATTTCTGAGTTATCCACAGGAGTCTCTCTCTCCTAAGCTCCTGCGTTTCTGGACAGGAGGAACAGGGACCATTTTTCTTAACATTTTTCTTAAGTTGAAACAGAGAAATTCAGTATTAAACACTCTCCCACCCCTCGTAATTGTGAACCAATGTGTTCACCAGGACCCTCCCCTGACCCCCAGTCCCACTCCCACACAAACACACCAAAAGCCAGAGTTATTCCAGCTCTGTGCAGGAGATCCCCAAGCTGCAGGGAGACTGCCTTCATGGGGCAGTGGCTGCAGAGACTTCCCAAGTAGAGCTTCACCACTTCTAGAGCACTGGTCTGGGACTCAGAGAACCTAGATTCTTCTCCTTGCTCTTCCATGAGCCTGCTGGGTGAACTTGGGCAAGTTGCTGCAGTTCCGTGCCTCAGTTTCCCCATCTGTGAAACAGAGATAATCATACTGACCTCCTTTGTAAAGCACTTCGACATTTTACCGCTGTTAAGATAAAAGCACCACAGTTTTTTCTGTGTTACGGCAGATCCTGCCCACTGATAAGGATGGAATCACTTGTTTCTTAACAGGCCTTCCTTTGGTTCCCACCGCTCACAAATCAGCTTTGTCTTACTTTATACAGCAAAATCTGATTCACCTATAAAACATTGGAGAACAAGAATTCTTGTTTTCCAGTCCTCCTTCAACTGAGCCAGTAGGGGGAGCTTTCCTCTTCGCTTACCAAATCAAAGCAGCCAGCATTGATTTTAAACAGAGCAGCCTGTCTTGGAAGGTGGATTAGTGATTTTTGTTGTTGTTGTGGGTTCCCGCCCCATGTATTTGATGCTCCTAGGAAGTGCTAGATTGATAGTCGTGGGGACCAGAGGTCTCTGTCCATCCACTAAACACACACTGCACAGGCAGAAGCAGCCACTCCACTCTAGCCCAAACCTAATCTGGAGGGACCAATGCTAGAGCTCAGAAGATGCTTCCCAGCCTGCCTTCTCTTCCCCCTCCCTGCAATGACTCATTCAGATCTTTGCCATCAATGGTACCCATTGGGGTAGACTGACATCACCAAGACGTTCCCCCATGGGATGGCTCAGGTGCAATCTTTTAGAAAGAATCCCGAGGTGGCTCACTTAAAACTAGCTGGTCATTGTGATGTTTGTTTGTTCCTGATTACAGCTGCAGAGAGACAAGTTGCACAAAACAAATCCTATATTCCAAAGCTTTCCAAGCACGCTGGCAACTGGCGCCTCACAGCTAGCTCTGAAAGAACACAGACGCTAGGGAAGATGGAAGGCCATTCAACTACAGTGCCAAGCTCTCAAATGTCATGGGAAAATAAAAATCAGCTGATCTATATGCCTGCTAAAGGACTGGCTTATTTGGAGTACAGGATTCTGGCAGGCAGTAAAGCTTTCTATTGTTATCTAGCATCTAAATTTAACACGTTCTGACTGCCGCCGGCTTATAATTCAGAGAAAGGCTAAAGCACTATAAAGGGTGGAAAGGATTCAGCTCCAGGGGTGATTGCACTGGCTAATCAATGCAAGTTACACCTTACAGATTGTTCAGCGATCATGTCCTCTCTGACATGCAGTCCCCAAGCCAAGAGAGTTTATAGACATCTCCATTATCACCAGTCTGTGCAACACCTATGAAAACGGGGCCCTGATCCTTGCCTGGGGCTCCTCAGGCTTCGCTCACCCCAATATTACAATCCCTGTCGGTTAAACACGCTCAGTGGTTCAGGGACGTGAGACAGTTAGAGGCAAAGCACATTTTAGAAACATTTCTCAATTTTATCTAGAGCGGAAATCCTCTTTACAACAAGGCTGCTGCTTCGGTTCAGCCTGGCATTGAACGAAGGTTTCAGGGACAGCCACAGTTGGTAAAATAGGGACTAAAGGGAACGGACCATCTATCTTCGTTCAGATTAACTGAGTGTTTAAATGGGCAGTTTTAGTTCCCTGCTCCAAGACCCACATTTCAGATGGGAGCCTGGGAGAGAAACCAACAAGGAAACTTAAGTGAATGTCGATTCACATTTCTCCTTTGCAGCCATGGTGGTTATTGTCTGTCTGATTAACTGAGTGACTGCCAGGAGGAAAAGCTGGACTCTGGTCACCCTCCGGTAGAAAACCAATTCTGAAGCAATTGGCAACAAGGCTATGAGGGCGTTGAGCTTCTTCCACTTGCACAAAACCCAGAGGGGCACCGATGCAGAGACCGGACAGCATTGTTGTATTTTAATTCCCCAAAGATCAGTGCACATCCCACCTGCGACCCAGATTTGTTCTAGTAAAGACAAAAGAGGAGAGATGTTCTAGATCTTTGAGAGCCAGGTGTCGGTGTACAATGAGCTATGTAGCAGTGTTGCCTAGTGGATAGAGCATTGGACTGGGACTCAGAAGACCCAAGTTCTACTCCTAACTCTGCCACTGGCCTGCTGGGTGACCTTGGGCAAGTCCCTTTACCTCCCCGTGCCTCAGTTTCCTCTGCTGCAAAATGGGGATAATGAGACTTACCTCCCTGGTAAGCGCTTTGAGATCTGACGTAAGTGCTACATAAGAGCAGGGTGCTATCATTATTATTTCAAATTTATTTACCCATTCCTTCCATGCAGCCAGCTGCTTCATCAGCACAGCTCTGAGCCTCTAGCCCAGGCACCCACTCTCGGCTGGAGACCCAAGCTGCCTTCCCCTTGCTGCAGGAAAAGGGAGCTCATCAACGATGGGGCCAGCCAGGAAGAACAGAGGCTGGTTCCCAGCAAGGGAGGGGTGAGGATGGGCAGGACCCATTGGAAGCAGGATGTCCACTCCCATACTTGCTTCCAGCCACACATGCAGAAAATCAACCGGGCACAGCTGTAACCGTCTCCATCCCTGGCACAGCCTACACAAAAGCTAGTCTCTAAGGCTGCGTGCAGTGTTGTTGTAGCCCTGGCCATCCCAGAATATTAGAGAGACAAGGTAGGTGAGGTAATATCCTCCCACCTCACAGGGTCCTACAGCCCGAGCCTGAATCTCTACCCCACAATTAAACAGCTCGAGTCAGCTGGCACTGGACAGCCGTGTGTTTTTAACTCCAGTGGAGACATCCTCTGTTTCCTAAGGGTTCCCATGCATTTTTCTCCTGAATGCAGGAAATCCTCATGGCCAGTGTTCCCTTTACAGCCTGAAGAGAGACAAACAGAGCAGTTTCCAAGTAGGAATTCGGTGACTGACTCTGGCCAGACAGCAAGCGCACCAGGACCGAGCCAGGCTCAATGAGAACGTGATCCATTCCCACTCCACTCCCTGGTGTATTCTGGCCCTAGGCTCCTAGCCAGTTGAGAGTGCCAGTCGCCCCAAGGCCTAGTGAATGAGTGATGGAGACAAGCAGCCACAGTCAGTAGAGAGGGAAAACACCAGCTTCAACTTCAGTTCTTACCTAAGCTAGATTCCAGCTCAGGCCTCCAAAAGTGAAAAAATTAAGCACACAAAACGCAGTAAGTCCTGGGAGCTGCCAGCAGACAACTGCAACTCAGTACTGGATATTATCTAATCAGAGAGCCCGGCGAATATAGAGTCAGGAAAACTTAAGACCTACTAGCTCATCTACTCTATCCCCCGACATTGCAGACTTGTTGCCTACACTGTGTTTAGTAGCCCTTTGTCGTCTAATCATATATAAACCTAGTAACTATGTTGCTTGGGTCAATGAAGCCCTGCCCCTGACACCTTATCACCATGCCATGGGATTCCATGCCCATTCTGTAACCTTCAGAGTTTTAGATCTTTTTTCACTGTCTCTGCAAACTTTCAGGGGTGCAGTGTCACCAACCCAACGTTTAAAAAAAAAAAAAAAAAACAGCAGACCCCAATTCCCCCCCCCAAAAGTCATAAGATTAAAAATAAAATAAAAGCCAAAACCTAAATTGATTATTTGCCTTCTGGTTTTTGAGCCTTTGGGGAGCTTGAGGATCATACCCAGGGGAGCTAGAAACTGCCTTCTTTTTTTAAGCAGAGGAGATTCTCATGTATTCCTGTCTCCTCCAAAAAAGTCAAAAGTTAATTTGTACCCAGATGCCACAGTGATGGATAAGCACCTGAATTAGGAAACTAATTCTCTTCCAGCTGTGGCTGATGGATGGCATGTAATGGCTAAATAGTGATGTGCTTGATAGCAGTTTGTAATTATAAGAATTATTAGAGAAGAATTAACTTTGCTCTCCTGTGGAGATACGTCTTGTATCCAGGAGAGAGGCTTACCCCAAGTGGCCTTATGAACAGATTGTAAGTGCACATAAATCTGCCTTTTATTTCAGTTTTCCGCTGTAAAATGCAGTACTAACCCATTTAGAATAGTTTTAGGTCTAAGCAAGAAGAGGCTGCTCATTAATCACATCTACCAAAATGCACCGCTGGTTTGCTGGTTCCTACCTGAATATTTATGAGCAGAGTGGTGTTCTTGCTAAAGATTGTACGTACCAGCTATGGAGACTGCTCACACATTGACCCACCTGTCACATTTCCCTGCCCCGCCCCTCCAAGGGCAGGAAAGTTTGTGAAAAGGAGACTCTATCACTAGCTAGAGCAGATTTTAACCATTCTTTCTTCATAATTCTGCTGACCTAACATATCTTCCTAATTCCCCACTGCGTATACAAATACTGATGAGAATAAGGAATGGCCTTTCTCTGAGGACACACATCCCCTTGCACCCTGTCTCAAACAAGTAAAGTCTTCAGCAGCCCTGTCAGCTGTCTGGTGTTAGTGAGAATCCCACCATGCCTGACCGGTAGGAGTAAAATCCAGTCATGCTCATCAGGCATTTCTGTTCACTCTCCCAGTGCTTCCTGTTAGTGACCCAATTCCGGTTACGAAGAGTCAGCTCGACAAGGAATGCTATTCCTCCTAACAGAATCACAAACCCTTTGAAATCTACTCTGTGTGTGTGTGCGTGCGTACACACACACACACACACACACAATGAACATTTACTGCCTGTCTGGCCATCCTACAATTTTCTAATTTGTGAGCGAGGGATGCACATACACCCCTTGGCAGCAAGATTTTCCTTTTCAGGTGCAAACAAGGCTAAGAATCACCATTAGCCATTTGCTGGGCTCAGCTGGAAAGGAAGGCCCGCAGCTGTTTGCTTCATATAAATCACTGCAGCATGGCGGCTCAAAGCAATCAATAGCAAGGACACCTTCCTGGTCATTGGGAAGTGTCATTAGGGTTAACAAGCTTTGGCACAGTGCACCTGCCCTAGAAAGATCTGCAGTGGTGTGGGCATCTAGGAGCTGAAACCAGCACTGGGATTAGTAGCTAAATACCTGAAGTACCAAACAGCAGACAGCTGAATGCCAGGAAGTATCATTTGAACCTTTAGTTTGGTTCTTGCCCTGCTCCCCGAACAGCAAAAACACTGGAAATGGCCCAAACTCCTCTCCCCAGATTTGTCTTTATTATTAACTTAAACACTGCCAAAAACCTGAGGCCAGCCATTGTCCCAAGCCAGACTGATCAGGGTGAGGGGTTGTTATCCTCTACTGGCAAGGGCCAGATGAAGATTAGCTCACATCAGTAACACCATCACCAGCCCAGTTTAAGAGGAAACTTAAGACCCCAAACCCGCTCTGTTACCACCATCCACTGGGTTTCCCACTTAATAGGTTCCTAGGGACAGGACCTGCATGTTCTTTCCATCTTGCCCAGGGCTTAAATAATACATAGCAGGGCCTGTACTGTCTATTTCAGCACCTCATTACTGCTGTAGAACTGCCTCAGCTGTGTCTGGAAAAGCACACAGGAGAAGCAGCTATGCATTTTAGTACCATATTACAGAGTTAGGAAGGCATCTGCGATAGAGTCACTTACTTCACCCTAGTGTCAGGGTCGAGCCATGCCTCAGTTTCCCCTCACTTTGGGTATTCCAGTGAGTTGATGATTCGGGCTCAGGCTGAGCTGAGACTACCTCTCCTTCTGGGGCAGAGGTAACAATCCTCCATAACAGTCCTTCCCCTTTGCTGCAAGGGTTCCCCACCTATATGTGGCATCATAGGTAGGGACCAGCCCATAGTCCTAAATTATAGAGCAGCTGTCAGCCTTAATTCCCAAGTTGTGTTGCTTTGCTGATTCCTGGGGCTACTTCCTACAACAGCCATCTCCATTGTAGGCCTTCTTTCCCAGTCCTCTGGACTACAGCTCTCTCCAGGCCTTTAGCCACAGCTACTTTCACAGGGCTCTTAAGCCCCATGCTGAGAGGTTTCCAGGCACTCCTGCCACTGTGATTCTCCAACTGATCTGAGCAACACACAGATCTTTTTATAGCCTGGCCCCCTTCTCCCAGCAGCCCCTGCTGTAGTCTTCAGTCACATGACCTCCACAGATTACAAGTCCCCATAGACCTTTAGAAGCTTAGAACTTGCAACAGGCTATTTATTGTATTGGCCCAGGTCTGCCTTACTGTGACTGTCCCCTAGCAATCCCCCGCCCTCAAAAAAGAAAAAAGCCTGAAGTGGTAGATTTATAGCTGGGGATTTCCCTAGCCCTGGATGCTTGCTCCTATCCTTGGCTATGTTCATTTTTTCCCTTCTTGACTTATTTTGCTTTAATAGAACATTGTTACTCCCCATCTCAGGTGCTCTCTCCTCACTACATCCCCCAAATAGTCTCTCACTGCAGGCTGCTTGGTGCCAGGGGCCATGCCAGAGCAGCGGGCACTATTACTGCCTCGTATTCAAAATACTGCCCCAAACACCACATGTTCAATCATGAGGCAAACAGCCTAGGTTTTATTAAAGCTCATGATTTTTAAGCCAATCACACTTTTTTTTTTAGATTTTCCCCTCCACTTTTAGGGGAAGTCGCACAGCTTGTGTGTGATCATCACAGGGTCAATCTGAATGCAAAATATGCAGCCTCCCTGTTCATTGATCAGCTGGGAGGCTGTGACCTTCTCTGACCCCCTGGGCAGTGGGAACTGCCATTTGCTTGCTCTCTCGCTTTCCACAGGCAGGCAGAATAGGCACCTGCTCCACTCAATCTTCCTGCATGTTTTTTCAGTCTTTTGCCCCACATTTGGCCTGTTTTCCTCCCCCCTCTCCACCACACATTCCTCTGCATGCCCCCTCCAACTCCTCAATACACTCACTCAATCCCCAGCATTCCTCTTCAGTCTGCCTCCCTGCCTGGCCCCAATCATGTATACCCTCCCTATTGCCCCACAGCCCCATCCCTGGCACCTCCACATTCTCCTGGTCCTTGCCTGGCTCTCACATGGCAATTAAGGAGTCGTCATCTGTCCTGAATTGAGCCCTATTGGAAACCATAGGTGATGGTATCAGTCTTTGCTGGACAAAGCATCACTTCCATCCACTGACGCCAGAGGCCTGCCCTAGCATGGACAGGAATAGGCGATAGCAGGCATTTTTGCAAAGGGTAGCCCCTCAGGGTACATCTATACTGCAATAGGAGACCTGTGACATAGCCACAACCGGCTCAGATCAGCTGACTGAGGTTCTCATGGCTGGGGCTACAGGGCTAAAAATTACCATGTAGACATATGGGCTCACCCCAGAGCCTGAGCTCTGACACCCAGTGGGTATTAAAGCTTTGGATTTTCTTAATATAAAAGTATTTCAGTTTTGACAGAACACTTTCAGAAAAGTGTCCACATTAATCTGTATATATTTTATGAAGTTAAATTCATTCAGCATGTTACTAAAACATTTTCAAAGCAAAATTGAAAACACAACAAAGTCTTCTGGAAGTCAAGACTATCTCAAATATTAATTTGGCAGCATGGTGCTAGTTTTTTTTTAATGCTGTTTACCAAAAATGGCAAAACAATGTTTTTATCCTTCCGATAGTTTGCTTTAATTGGTTTCTCATTTATTAAGTACTGTACTTTAAGTGTAATCAAGGAAGGTTTACTATGTGAACAGACTTGTATAAGTGTATACTTATACATACACTTGTTTGACAGTGTATTTCAGAGGTTTCATAGTTGTTTTAATTAGTGTCAGCAGGACTTCAGAAGTTTAAGGTGGGAACCAAGACAGTAGGTGACCTATTTCCTTAAGCCTCAAGATACGTGAAGAGGTCTGTATCATTACAGAAAGAGGAGCAAGTGTGATTCTGGAAGACCATGATCAAATGGTACACGTCCTCAGAGACAAAATCCAGGTTTGATTAATAACCCCATGCAACAAGTATAACAGAATGGCTTCTTCAAAAGACCAGAATACAGTCAAAGATTGTCTTAGGTGTGATCATTCACAAACAGATGCTATTAGAAACCATCTCTGTAGAAAAAAAATCCTTATGGTGCTTACGAAAATGTTTGCAATGGCTGTATTTGCTGGCCATGATGAATACAGGAGTGAGTAAAGTTGGGAGTGCATGTTTTATGAGTGAATACTATTTCTGACTTAACTGGCAGGTGGTGAATTATTTGACAAAACTATTTTTTACCAAAAGTCTATCTAAGATTAAGGCTCAAGCTAAGGAGTGAATGAGAATACAGTGTGAACCCAAAGGAATTTTAAAGGACCCCACATTCTTTTTAGGACCTTGTATTGAAGAAAATATCATGAAAAGAAACTACTGCAATGAAATATGACAATACAGGTTAAGGTACTTTTATTATAAAAGTCTATACAATGAATGCCAGACATAGCAATGCAATTATATCTGGTTTATTTATATATATTTATATATATCTATATATCGATATATAGATATATCGTTTTTACTTGTACCAAAGTAAAACTATGTTATATCACAAAATGCCTAATTCTACCATTTATTTATTGCTCAACAAGGATGGCACAAAACACACTTGTAGCATAACTCTTGCCATGCTTATCTACTCTACTGAATAAACAGCCAAACACTGCATAACACACACAAAGCAGCTGTTAATTCTGAATTGGAACCAGTCTGATCATTCACTCACTTATAAAAATATTGGAATCATATAGATTTAAGCATTATAAAGGAGGAATATATTATTTAAAACATTTAAATAGTGCATATTGACATTTTGCATGTGGTATATATAAAACACAAACATTCATGTACAACACCATACAGTACACATTAGTTTCGATGTTTGGATACACCCGCGTCTGCAGACTGAAGAAAAGTAACTGAAAGTGTACATTGCACCATGGAGTTGAATAAAATTGAGAAATGGTCTCAAGGCTAGTTTAACCTCACAATTCTCTAGGGTCCACTAAAAATCATCTTGCTGTATAAAAAGGCAAACCACCAATGCACAACTAGTTTAGTGCTTTCTTCCAAATTCCAAAGTTACATGCCAATAATCACGGTGAAAAGGAAAAAAAAAAAGCTATTTTATAGCACACAGATGACCTGGTGCACTAGAAATCCCATTCTGAACCTACTCCATATGTTTACATGACAGAACAACTAATCTATGAGGTTACATGCTAGTCAGTTCTTAGTAACTTTGTGAAAAAAATCATTTTTGGTCTTTTATTAAGCAGTGTGAATAATATTGGTGTTGGCATTAGCCAGTCATAAAAACATGCAGTGAGAGTAGGTGCATGCAAAACATGGCCACAAACAAACTGATGCACACTGAAAAATCCAAAAAGCACCAGTTAAAATTAACACTTAGTTTTTGCCGGATCAAAAACCGTTGTTGATGGCGGTTGTATTGTATAGCATAAGCAAGCTAAATAATCATTCAACACAGTGGATGTGATAATCAAAACATTGTTTTAGTATCAATTCTGAAGCTGAATCATGCGAGGCCCATGTACTATTTGCTTACATCACAAGGGTTAAACCATTTATTTTTGTTCCCCAGCTGCATAATGCATTGTGATATACAGCAGTAATTTTTTCCCCCTAAGACTGACACTGTCCATTCTCAGGTGCATTTTAACTACAGTGATTTTAGCCCTTCATAAACTTGTTTCAGATACAGCAAAATTATGTAATTGACCTAAACCAGCTCTTATCTGCTGGAGCTGCAAATGTCTGAGCACCATCAGATTTCCCATTAACTGAAATGTTTATTTTGTTTCTCAAATTTTCTGAAGGGTGAGATGCAGTATCCAATTCAGACAAAACACTATGTGACCACTATTTGATAAACAATAACTGATAAAATGAACAACAGTAACATAAGTCCTGTAGGCAGCATGTGATATAACTGTTCAGTTTTTCCAAGTTTTAAAAGTACACTAAGCAAGGTCACTTTCTGGTTTGTCCATTGTCATCCTTATCAATGAGGAAATGTGACCTCTAAGTAGCAAAATCCATTGATCATAATACATATTACCGTGTGACAGATGTAATTTAAAATACCAGAAATCAAACAAAGGTGTTCCACAGCAGTTCTCTGAAAGGAATTTCTGTTCACTTTTGGTATTCCAGGAAAAGAGTCGGGTGTGGAATTTTGTGTCATGTTTTCCATAATAAAAGGCAACAGGAGTAGTTCAGTGTAGCATTAAGATATAGATATATACCTTAATTTCTTCAGTAATGCAAACAGTTGGTAATAACAAAAAGTTGATAACAAAAAGATGACTCTCCAAAGTTCTTGAATGCTTAAAGGACAAAATTCTATAGTCTTTCTGGAACAAGATGCATCTGTAATATAAAACGTTGAAGGAAACTATGTGTTTGCTAAAGTTGGATAGCGCAGTCTCTTAATTTAGAACATTTTATTTGCTCTCTAGACAGGACCTACTTACCCTTCAAACATTTTATAGTGGCACCATAATAAAGTGCACAAACTGGGTTCTTTCAACAGTGCATGACAAAATGAACACAAGCACCTGATAAGTACTATGGTAGTATGCGGAAACATGATGTTATTCAGTGTTTTTAAGAAACAATCTATATTGATTTTGAAAAATCTTGTTTGCTGATTAGGACTTCTAAAAGCCTAAGCTTGGCCTTAATTTTCTTGTACTCCCTGTACTCATCAAGCATTGGAGCCCGATCTTCTTTCTGTACATTCCTGTAAAGAGAAGAAAATATTTCAATTCCAAGAAAATCCTGTACATCTCAGAAAGTCAAACATCACACACTGAGGTAGTATGAGTTAACTATATGATTCTGGGTGACCTTTTTGGCATGCAGCCTGTTGACAACAGACATACTGCAACTGCCCCAGGGCTAAGGGATTAAAGTTAGTAGAATAACTGACTAAAAATACTTGGGAGAGAGAAAAATCTGAAGAGATTAATTCAGCATAATCACCAGCAGCATATTTACAAAATGTCTCCAGCTTTTCTGGAAAATTTTTCCATAGGTGAATTTTTTTTTAATCATTTTGGGAATAAATAACTTCATGGATAGCTACAAATTATAATCCAATTCTGAGGTAAGAAAAAATAATAAATAGATCTAAAACTATAATTAAATATTTAAAAAGTTATTTGCCATTCACTATAGACCTGATCATTCACTCATTGAAGTCAATGTCAGTTTTGCCACTGACTTTAATGAGCACACAATGAAGCCCTACTAATTGAATTTGTATCTACAGCTGCCAGTGAGTTTATAGCTGGCCAAAAGGTAAATATAAATCTTAGTTAAGCAAGATAAATTATGTTCTATTCATATGTGGGTGTGGATTAACTATTACCTTGAAAAAACAGCTAATGCATTTAATATATGCACAGTAGCAGGTTATGCCAAATTTGCAACAATAGACACCTAAGAATGAGGACTGTGAGGGACTAAGGAATATATATTAAAAAAAAAAAGGTACAAAAATATGCCCCCCTTCTTGTTTATGAAGCAGTTACCCTCTGTTTAGAATGATCTACTGGAACACTAGAGAAGTAGATGTTTCTTAGTAGAAAAGTTTCACTAGATAAAAACAGAGGGATTATCCTGTTTTTATAAAATGAGATAAATTGTTCTTTTGATTTCCATTCACACTTTACGGGGGGGAGGGAACACTGAAGAGTGCATCACCATCACTATTAAAATGCACAGAAGAATCTCGATTATTTTATTACCTAGTCCAGGGGTGGCCAACCTGTGGCTCCGGTTAATATGCAGCTCCTTGTACAGGCACCAACTCCGGGGCTGGAGCTACAGGCGCCAACTTTCCAATGTGCCAGGGAGTGCTCACTGCTCAACCCCTGGCTCTGCCACAGGTCCTGCCCCCACTCCACCCCTTCCCGCCCCCTGCCCTCAGCCTGCAGTGCCCATGCTCCTTCCCCCTTCTGCCCTGAGCTTCCTGCATGCCACGAAACAGCTGATCAGGAGGTGCGGGAAGGGAGGGGGAGGCGCTGATTGCTGGGAGGCACTGGGAGTGGGGGGGAGGAGGGGAGTTGCTGACCTATTACTGTGGCTCTTTTGCCATGTACATTGGTAAATTCTGGCTCCTTCTCAGGCTCAGGTTGGACACCCCTGACTTAGTCCTACATTAAAAGGAGTGTCCCTCATGAGACTATGCATAATGAAAGAGTACATACAACTGGACTGTTGATACAAAACAGATTAAATTCCGTTTGCTAGGATTCTTGGTTTAATATGGAAGGAGCGGTAAAACATTTTGATAATGAATACTGTACTGAAGTGCACGAAGGTTGGTCATATTTAAGTGGACATTAAGATGACACTGCTACAAAAATTAGTGCCTCAGTTTCCCATACTTTTAAAATGTATGATAAATAAAAAGCAATAGTAAATAAAAAATGAAGCACCAGCCTGATATTCATTGTTCTGTTAAACTAACCTCCCATTCTGTTGATAAAACCCCTCTTCAAATTCTCGTAAAGTTTTGCGTAACTTCTTTTTTTCAGCTCTGGCTTTCCAAAGTTGCTCTAATAATTCAGGCCTAAAAATTAAGAAAGAAAGAAAAAGACATTGGCCAAGTAATAAGAAGGAAACCCTCATCTGCCCTCTTAAAAACAAAATGAAGAAACTAGGTGGACTGATATTACATTGATTTTGCTCAGAAGTAGTTTGGTATCCAGGATACGTTTTATGGGAAGGGGGGAAAAAAAAAAAAAAAAAAGACCAACATAGGCTAATCATTAATAAAAGAGAGACAGTTCTTCAGTCATCAACCCAAAATCATTTGAAACAACTTACTAAGAGAATTAAACACTTAGCTGAACAGTAGACTGGACACTCAGATGAATTCCTTTTCACTTGAGTCACTCAACAGACATTTGTTGAGAGATACAGAAAGACAACTGCTTATATTAAGAAACTCCACATTTGGTGTTATAGGTCTTAAGTACATCAGTGTAACTCTCACAATAGTACAGCACTAATCACGTTCTATTCATACGCACATAGAAGCTGCTCGGATACTTGATAGTCGGAGGTCCCGAGTCAGCTTTTCTTGACTGTCTTCAAGATCAGACTCCGAATTTTCAGCTGGGCTTGAAATAGACTGTGTTTGGACAGCAGTTTTTAAGAGATCATTAAATTCTGATGACAAACTATCAACATCCTCCTCTTCTTCCTGCATGGTGATAAAGTAGAAGTTTACAACACAGATTTAAAACATTTCTCTTGAATATGCAAGGAGGAACTGAAATATTTGATAAGTGTTCTACCTACCTTAATTTCTTCAAAGAAGTGGGCAGTTTCCCCTTCTATAATGGGCTGTAACATCTGACTCCGCCTCTTAGTTGATGGTGACCCCTGCAATATTCCACATTTGCTTTTTGTTATATACAAATGGATGTTGAGTAGTCTAAGCTCTTACATAAAGAAATGTCAATCAATTAATCTCGTTCAATTCCATTTTTGCACATTACTGGAATTTTCATGTTTTGTTATAACACTAACAAAATAAGATCAGTAAATCCTAAAAACAGATGTCCTATAATGAACTATTCCAAGCAGATAATTGAATTGCAATGGATGTTACAGTTTTAAGTCATAAGTACCTCTTTTACAAAGATCAATGCTTACTAATAAAATACAGTCTGTGCCCATCACTCCATTATTTAAAATAAAGTAAAAACCATATCATGCTATCTCTCAAACAATCTGCATAAAATTCAAATATTTTCCTTCTGCATTTCCATTCACACTTTTACTCTCGATACACGTACAAAATCCAAAGTCAATTAGGGAAACACTCTCTATATCGGGCTGGATCCTCAGCCTTTGGAAAGATTACTTTGCACCATCTAAGTGGCAGAAAGGAACCTTATGCCAGCCCTAAGGCTGATGAGGATTCCCCCAGAATGGACAACTCCTGAGCTTGCTAAAAGCTAGTACAGCCAGCTTTTCACCAGCCGTTTCTGGCACCCTGGTGCAGATGGCACACTCAGGCTAGGTACAGTGCTCCAGGAAGAGGCAGGAGTGCAATATGGCAGTCCCCAAGGGTTGGGAATGTGTAACGGTGGCTTAGAGCTACCATCTCACACCTTCAACAGCCCTGAGCACGAGGATTGTGCCCTATAGTTTTTAAAAGCATGGAGCACTTTTATTCATGATATGTTTTGCAAATTAACTATTTGAAAACATTTGTCAGGTGACAGTCTGGTTAACACATGAAGAAATATTTGCTTTACTTACAAGGATGGGAGTAATGCTTGCTCTAGTCAACATTTGTTTCACAAGTCTGTATCTGTCATAGAGAGGTTTAACAACATGCCTTTCTTCTCTAGTAACCTAAAGAAAGAGAAAGAAATATGTAACAGAGTAGCATACTTCACATGAACAGCCATCAGCTCTGACATCCTGCTCAATTAGGCATTGTAATATAATGTGGTTTATTTTTAACCTAATATAACACTTAAGAGAAACACACACCAAAAAGAAACACAGCTTTCAGGAATGATTTAAAGAAAAACTGATGGGAAGAATTCCCAATAGACAAGGCAGCTCACATAGAAAAGTAGTTTCTCACTGCAAAGAGCCATGGGAAAGAGAAAAAGGGACCAAGATTGGAGCAGTGGCTAGTGATAACAACAGAGGCAGGCTGAGGATGGATTCTGACAATTCTCTAGAAATGATAAGCAAAGTAAGAGAAAGATGCTATTGTGGTAGAACATCTGGTTTTACTGCAGATTCTCAGTCACTACTCTGACAGCATAAAGAAGCCAGAAAGCTGGTATAAATGGCTAGCTAAGGATTCCCTCTGTATGGGGAAATCCCTGAGTGATGTAGGGCCAGCATAGCTAAACTTCTACACTATCCCCTTCCTGGCCTATAGCATAAGCACACTGGTAATCCCCAGCTGGGATATTGGCCCCTTGAGATAGAGGATAATAGCAATTTGAAATGGGCTTGGGAACATCCAGTGGTTGGACAACTAGTGATATCAATCAGGGACACATATAGGGAGGCAGGTTCAAGGCAACTGGATTGGAAGAAGATCCATCAAGGACACATTTAGAGTAATGAACTATGAATAAGTGGAGAGAAAAATACTGCTGCTGAAATCATCTAGCAAGAAAATGCAATAAATATAGAATTTTAGACCCAAGTCTTTCCAAGGTTATAAATAGAGTATACAAGCCCTCTTGTATTGTATCCTCAAGTACAGACATTCAAAACTAGTACCTTTTATAGTTTTCTTGTTGGACATTTACTGTATCTTAAAGAACTTGGGAGTGGTTTAGAGCATATTTGTATCACTGTTTCATCAGCTCAAACTACACTTCTTCCAAAATGCCAAATAGAGAATGATGCAAGAATATTGCTTCCAACTTGTTTCAGTCTGGTTTTCAGCACATCACAATTCTGATAGCCATTCCATCATTGCTCGTGATAAGGTAAGTTCATATATAACTGGACATATGAAGTAACAACTTCAAGCAACAGAACTGTTTCCAGTACAGTAGTTCCATTTCACAGCTGAACTGTAGGTCATGAGTTTTGTTGTCCTTAAAGTCTTCCAAGCTAGATCTAAAGTCTTAATGTTATATTTACGCAAAGCATTGTGTCACGTTAAACGTAGTATGCAGGCTGAGAGTTATATTGCAAAGCCAAGTCACAGATCTGTTTTAGCTTCTATATGGGAATTAGATAAAAAAAATGCTATATACTTATAGTCAGCAAGACAACAAAACATTAAATGCGTGCACCTTTACAATTTTTTATTTTTGTGAAAAATTTAAAAATATTTTGTCATGCAAATTTAAGTGAGAAATTCAGTGATGTGAATCACAATGATCTGATTTGAGTCCTGGCAAAAAGGCTTGAATCCCCAAAATCCTGGAATGTGTTTGCATAAGATTTCACTTTTCTTTGTAAGTCAATGGGCAGAATTCTGCAGCTACAGAACTATACATACAATCCATTCCATAGCCTGCCTTCAACATTAACATTTTGCTTTAGAAAAAAACCCCTACATAATGAGTAAATGTGATCATGTTAATTTTAAAACTATGTACAACTACGCGAGAAGCAATGGTAACATGGAAATTGATTAGCACAATTGATAGATTATATTATTTCTTGGTAAATAACTGTGTTAACAGTCGGTGTCCTCACTGCATGCCAGTTATTGAGTTATTGCTGCCTAGGTGTATTTTAGAGTAGTTTTGAGGAAGTTAAGAAAAGATTACCGGCCGTCCATGTTGACTTTCATAGTACAGAAGACTTTTTTGGAGAGATGTTTTCTCTTCTGCCAAATGGTCTTTTGTCATTTTCTGTTAGACAAGAATAATTCACATCTATGTCAAACATGCAAGTACCTCTTTTCAACAGCTTCACTACATTAGGCAACTTGGTAAATGATAGGCATCTTAGCAAATCAGAAAATTTAGTTATATTCCATATATTCTGTCCTTATCTAAAGAAACCGAAATAACATACACTTGAATATTTTGGCAAAACAAAATAATGTGCTGCAATGATACATTTTTGTAAGCCTAATACATTAGTGGCTTAAAGGTGGACATTCCTGAGAAGTATTACAACCATCTCCTTTCCACCGCAAGTACAAACGAGACTATACTATAGTTAGAAGACAGTGAAGTTCTGAATAAAACCATGGCTTTACTCAGAGGCATCCTCAAAATTAAATGACATCTGAAATAAATCTAATCTTCTTGCCAGGCAGATAAGCTCACCTACTGATAAAATTACATCTCAGATGACTGATGTTTTATTGCTCTTTTAGACAGTATTTGAAGCTGTTGTTTCTAAGAAATGCCAGTTTAGACTTACTTTTATGTCTTCTGGCAAGCATCTTTCAACTCGTTTCTCCTTCAGTCTTTTCAAAATGAGTTCAAGCGTAGCCTCCTTGGTAGGCTTCTTCTCTTTCTGCATAACCCGGGGCTCATCTTCATTTTCTTCATCTTCATGGTCAAGAGAAGAGCCAAAGCTTTTTGGAAGAGTGTTACTTCGTGGACGTGTTTGAGGTATGAATTCTCCATCTGAGCATTTGTGCTTTTCATCTGGATTAAGAAAATTGCCCCATCCCAAAGAACAAAGATTTCAAAAACTATTTAGAACTAAACAGACAGATGACAAAAGAACTGATGGATGACATAATAAATTTTATTTATACAAACTATTTTCAATTAGCCCTTCCTGAAGTCCCGCAGACAAGTGTAAACTACTCCTGGTTTTGGAGAACAAATCAGAAGGATCCAGAAGTTAAATGATTTCTACTACCCCCAGGGTTGTTCTTGAATGTGTAAATTATTTCAGTTTTAGTGTGAGGCAATTTATCTTTGTCTGAAAACAAAACTTGTGCAGCATTCCATACCTTTTATTTGTTTTCTCAGTTTGGTAAGCTCTGTCATCCACTTTAAAACCTTTGGATTGGCTGCAATATCACTATAGGAGGGCTGGAAAAAAAAATACATAAACTACATTTGCACAGGAGCAAAGAAAACCACAGCAAGTTTGTTCTTTAAAGCTTGTTGAGTGAAATCTTTACAAACATTTGACATTTTTATACTAGCCAGAGCATTCTAATTAAGTTGTTCTTGTTCCTCTCCTTCTCCTCCACACCCACATTATCTCATCTGACAGCTCCAACTAACCTGCATGCAGGTCAGTGCTGGACCTCCTTCGGTCTCAGCACTAGCAGTATGCTGCCTACTACCAATGTTTTCCAGTCGGAGGCAGGAAAAGGGGGCATGGTTACAGGTAACATCAGGAGAATAGAGTGGAGAAGATGGGCGAGTTCCAGTAGGAGAAAGCCCCTGCAGGGACTCACTGAAGGATATGGTCCTGAATTAACTTCTTTCCATCTGCCAGAAGCCCACCCTCCCATCATAGCACCCCCTAACATAGCCCCTACATAAAGGCTGGGCACATATGGCCAGAATGTCACCCTTATTCACGTTGGAGTCATACCTTACTCCACAAGGAGATGTTAATTTTTAGTGGAACTCCTTGTAGAATAAGGCAACTTTCAACGTAAGTAAGGGTGACGGACTCTGGCCTTGAAAAATTAAAAAAAAAAAAAAAAAAAAAAAAACGTTGTTAGGATGTTAACTTGCAGACTACTAACTTACTTTACTATTTTTGTCCTTTTCAAATTGTTCCTCAAATTGCCTTATTTTTTTCTGCAACTTCTTGACCAGCTGATAGGGTGTCCTGTCTTCCCTTCTGTCATCTTTTGAACTAAAGGATGCTCTTCGTGTTCTGAATTAAAAATTAAAAAAAAAACAGTCAAAGTTTTGTACGTTTTAAAGACTGTAGCACAACAGTTCCCAAACTGTGGGCTGCGACCCCAAGTGGGGTCACTCCATCAGCAGATGGGGTCATAGTAATCTTGAGTGTGCGGGGGATACCATTTTACAAAATGGTGTCCTCCACACAGCATGACTTCACATGCACAATACATGTGTGGTCATATCACATGGAGGATGCTATTTTGCAATACAAAATGGTGCCCTCCATGTAGCATGACCTCACACACTATACCTGATGTCATGCTGTGAGGAGAATGCCATTTTATAAAGCAAAATGGTGTCCTCTATGCAGTGTGACTTTGTACATACAGGGCATGCAAGGTCACGCTGCATGGAGACACCATTTTTAACTGCTGTCTTCCATGCTGTCTGGTGTCACAGGAAGCAATACACGTGAAAGTGGGGTCATAGAGGGAAAATGTTTGGAAACTGCTGCTGTAACCAATGCAAGCAACTGTATATTTACATGCATTTCACAGGCCACATGGAATTCTACAAAAGGCACTGATCTGTTTTTATGACTAAGCAGAATGAAGAGGAAAATGTTCCGACCTATTAACTTATTTTCTCTGACATTACATTTCCACTAATCATCACTGTAAAGTTATACTCTGCTCAGATGAAAACATGGGCAGCTGGAAAAGTTGCCATTCAAGTGGGGAGTCACATATAAGAGCCACCCCTTCCTCTTGCCACAAGATGATTTCAGCTAAAAAACTGCGAACTATGACATCTAAAAACTATTATGCTATTACAAAACCCACTTCTACAAGGAAAACCATAATCTTTCCTTTAAACACAAATGTAAGGATCAGGCTGGTGAAAATGGTACCTCTAAATAAATAGGCAAGACATTTCATTTATTCACAGAGAGCATGTCTATCAATCCTCCCTACAGAAACAAATTAATAGTAAAACCACAAACAGGGAAATAAAATAATACAGAAAAAAAATTCTTATTCCTAGTGAGTTCTTCAAGAGATTTTCCCTTGACCAACAAGTTGCTTCAATGCACACTTACTACTCTCAGGGTGGTGTCTGCTACAAGTGTTATTATTTTAGATTGCTGGAGTGCCCAAAACGTACTAAATTCTTTATAAACACAGAGGAAGACATCCCTGCGTCAAAGAGCATATGTTCTAAAAACAGTTCCTTTGATGGATTTTGTAGCAGAGGCCCCTGCAGTAGTGTTCCTGGCTTGTCCATAGCATCAGTGATTCAGAGACTGATTGAAACTCAGATTAGAAAATACAGGTTAATTTTTGTATGACCAACTGTACAAAGAAACATCATGAATTCAGAACAATTCAGGTGTGTGCACATGTTTAAAAGAGCAACCCCAGTCTCTGGAGATAGGGATTCTCTTATCTTGATGCCTTGGATAGTGATAAGACATCAAGATAAGAGAATCCCTACCCCCCAAGTACTGTAACACTAGGGTTGTTCTTTTAAACACACCCACCCCTGAACTGTTCTGAATTAATTCAAAAATAACGATTCTGTAGTATGCTACCCACTCTTCCAAAGCACAGATGATCACTCTTCTAATGCCTAACTGAACTCCTAGATGAGAGATGATCTGACTGGATTAAAAAGCTTGCTTTCTTCGTATTATCAACAAGCCCATTCATCTCAAATCTTACATTATTCTTTGGAGTTATTTATTCTCTGAAGTTTTCCTTAATCAAGATGCTAGTTAAAAAGGGAAAACAAATATTCCCCTTTTAGACTCAGTGATAGCACTAATACAAATAGCCTTTTGGTGAAAAACACAGAGCTGCTCAAAATAAGCTATAAAATAATATACTAGTAATGATTTTACCAATTAAAAACAGCTTTTAAGTCTCACAAGGCTATGAAGATACGGGTCCACCAAATATATAAACCCTACAATCCCTAGGGTTTATTAATGATAGATTTGAAGATGGAGTCCTCAGGCTGAATTTGGATTTCCTTGTGCATTTGTTCAGCTTCTTGGGATCCAACACGGCTGAAACTCCTCCACATTTCAAGACCAAGAATCAGTAGTTACAGAATTTCCACTAATGCACCTGTCTGTAGTATACAGAACAGGGTATCATTACACAGCTAGCAATGTTTGGGATACCTGGTCCTCAAAGAGCTCACATGCTTGATTAGTGTTATGAAGGGTATATGCAGAATAAGAGTATAGATCTTATGATCTGATATGCACTTTTCTGAGATTGTACTCATCAATTTGCCCCATGGTATAGGTCTTTCCCAAACTTTTAATTTTCTCTTGACTTTGGTGAGGGAATGGGAAGAGACAAAACTTTTCATGTCAAAACATTTAAAGCTGCATGAAGAGTTAGAGTCCCATCTGGTCTTTCCTGTTCCCAAATTCTCCAGTCCTGGGACAACTATTTTCAACACGCATTCAAGCACTTTTTTAAAAGTGCTTTTCAGAGTAATAGTATCGGACAGAAAAGGACTCTGAATAATTGGCTATCTTTGAGGGTCATGTTCCCCTAAGCAGATTATTACCATATAGAGAATTTGCAACTCCTTGAGTTGAAACTCATTCTTCACAGCAGAAAATACTAGGGGTTCAGACCCCTATAGCTGAAGATCTTAGGGATCCAGTGGAAGTAAGGACACCCATACAGAACCTGGGTGCCTTCACATTGCTGGCAGTCTCCCATCTCCCCAGTATCTGCTTGACAGCATGACTCCTTCAGAAACTGTAGTGTTAAATGCTCCCCCTAACCTCTGCTACCTTCCAACAGTTCTTGGGAGCAAAGGCTTTTCCACAGCGCAGATGCAGAACCTAAGCTGCTATTGCAGGCTTGGGCTGAACAAGCTTGTCCCATTTTGCTTTTCATGGGGTGTGGACGGATATGCCACATAAAGCAGCTGTCATACAGCTCTGTCTGCTTCCAACCTGTGAATTTAGCTAGACTCCAGAGAATGCCTCTGCTTTCACAGGGTTTTGGGCAAGTAAGGTTCCATGCACTAAAGCCGGCTTTCCTACCTTCCACACTTCCTTGCCCAGTTTGTGTGCAGGTTTTGGTTCTCCTTGGCTCCAAACAGCACAGGAGAGCAAGAGGCCCTTTGGCTTTCAATGGACAAAACAAAATTCTAACTCAAACACCTTTGCCTGAAATTTTTTCAACAATTTTCTTTGATAAATTCCCTCTTGAAAGTTTTGCTAGTACCAAAAAAATTCTTCGCACACATAATGCAGGGTTCAAAAGAAAGCTCTAGGGAGTACCTTACACAAAAGAACCTGCCAAGACTAACTTATCTCTTCAGAAAGGTCTTTTCAGATTGTTCCACCAAGCTACCATACCAAAGCCCTTGAAAATAAAGGAGGGTATAAAAGTCTGTGTTGCTGCTGCTTCAATACTTCAAGGACAAAAGTCTTCAGTCTTCATGCATATCTCATCCTCAAGGCTAGACGTTCTTTGCTGATTGCATCCTTCTCCAAGGTTACAATAGTAGCATTCATTTTAGATAACTGTATACAATGCAACTTCTCCTTTGGAGTTTACAAAACATTTATTATCTATTAAGATGCTAGCCCTCTGAAGCTCTCCACTCTCAAAGACTAGATTAATAGAAAGTAGCACTTTTCCTAGACACTGAAAAAAAGTACTCTGGTGATTTCTTCAGTGAACTCAGGACATTTCTTTGCCTGCTTCTGGAGACAGGTAAAATACTTGTCTGTTCCCTCAAACACAGAGTTGAAAGATGCTCTGCAATCTAGAAGATTTGGAAAAAAGTGTTATTCTTCACCCAAGATCCCAAACAAAGGAAATAGTATCTTCTTGTTAGATTCTAATAAGACTTTTCACTGTAGTCAGAAATCTTAAAAACTAAAATAAGCTTCACAAATATAGCAATTTTAAACTGCCTTTACTGTCCATCATGGAGAGAGCTTGTGGTAAGAACAGGAACGTACAGGTACAAGAGTCTTGACTGAAAACTTTTTTCTAAACTGCTCTTCCATTTCAGCAGAGCTGGAAGCAACTTTATAGTGATGATTGGTCGGCCAAACTATTAGGGAACTCTTCCCACTTAAAACAGCATCTCTCACAACTACAAACTACAACTTTCAAAACCTCCTGTACTACAAGGCACATTAGAGCTGAACTCCGCAGCAACGGACAGCACAGAGGAAACCCCCACTCACTACGATGCCACGAACCTCTCTACCCTCCAGAGACTAGCCTAGGGCTGCTCTCCCCACAACTAGCCTGCTACAAGTCTCATCCAAACTGAACTCCCGTTCTTCCCCAAGTGACATGAAGTCGCAGCTGGGAAGGAGGTGGAAAGTCTCAAAGTCAGATCTGTCTGTGGGGAAGTCCGAAGGAGATAGAGTTGGGGAGCTGTTAACATTAAAATCAAGCTTAGGACCTACACAAGGCAGACACATCCCCGGCTGTGGGGATCCTACAGTGCACAGAAGCGTCAGCCTGCCCTGCCCCTATGCTAGAGGAGCTCCAAAGTGTGCAAGAGGAAGTCCCTCTTTAGCAAGCTCCCCAGTTAGAGGAGAAGCCTATTCTACAGCGCTCCATAGCTCAGTCTTTGTAAGAACTCTGCAGGACAAGCACTTCTTCAAAAAGCAGCACCCCAGCACCTGATGCCTTCTTCAGTTTGGTCCCTTAAAACAAAGCTCCCTGACCAACTAATTATGGCATGAGGAGGCACTTATATAGCAGTTTTACAAAAGGGAGAATTATGTCATCATTTGAATGGCCACATAATCACATGGTACACTTAGACCTTCAATTAGTCATCCAAGTCTTGAAAAACACCAGGATCTACAACAGAAAGCAGAGATACAACATCATTTATTTTCATGCTAACAGTTTTTTCCAAATTGCACTAATGTACACACCTAACAAAAGAAAGTGCTTTTGATGAGGAGTCTAATGTTTCTGGGTCATGCAAGAAACGCTGGCTTTGTCCAAAATCCAAACTACGATGCGACAACACTGGATGACAGTCCTCCAAAGGATGACTATTCATTCTTCCAGCTTGTGGGGAAAGCTGGGCTTCTCCAGATTCACTGTCCTCCTGCCAAGATTTAAAGGCAGGAAATGGCTCTACAAAATATAAACAAGAACACAAAAATGGCACTAGTCTATTAAAATAGTAATAAAACAACAGTGTCAAAAGGAAAAATAAATGTGTATCCAATGCTTAATCTTGAATGCTATAAACAATGTGTCACACACAAAGTGAATAAATATAGTGAAATACATTAGAAAGCTACAAATTCTGTCAGGTATTTCAAAGTATATCTAATGAGTATGCATTTGTTTTGCACAAATCAACAGCACATTTGTGCATTATTTCTAGACTTAAGCAACTTGGAGACTATGGGAAGTATGCATTTTCGGTAAGAGTTGCAGCAAATTACAGAGCAGATGGATTTCCAGAGTACTTGACCAATTTATTTATATAGTTATCCTCTTGACATTTGAATAGTGCTAGGTAAAATGGACACTATCAATTAGGAGCAATGTTTGTTTACTGAAATCCATCTTTACAATGACGACGGTGGGGGGAAATCAATATTTGTGTCGGGACTACACAACTCAAGACTTCTCCACGTGTTGACCTGCAGTCACAGTTCAACACTACTCCTGAAGCTGTGCTCTGCTGGCAAAATTGTTTTTGTTGGTGAACAAACAAGGAGGTAAACAAAAAGGAATTACACCGTCAAGCTCCATTAGAAGCAAGGAAACTATTTGTTGGAAGAGACTGCTTTTAAGCAGGGGATTACAAAACAATAGAGAATCTTTAAAAGGTTTAAAGTTAGTTAAAATCTTAACAAGTCAGTTGATAGTGTCCTTTAAAATTCTGAAATATGTTTTATTGCCCAGCAGTTTGCTTATATTTCTAAAAAATAATTCATTTCTCTTTTCAAAAGGTAACAGAATCTGTATTTTCCAGTGAAAGTCTGGAATTTGAAAACTGAGTTCAAAGAGTGCAGAATGACAATAAACCCACAATGTAACATTAAAAAATAACCCTTGTACCTGCTTCCCATTGAAAAAGAAATTCATAATTGTTTAAACAATTGACTTGTAAACATGAGTGTAAGACAGAAAAAGGGAAGCTTTTTCACTTGAAGATAAGAATTGTCCCAAGATATGGGAACAGCAGGTGAAGGGCTAGTTAGAAAGCAAACCATAAACCATCAAAAAGGCAGATAACTGAACATATGGTTAACCATACTTACCCTCCCCTTCTCTCTGCAGATGCATTGTTTTGAAATCAATGAGGGGGAAAGTGATAGGGCATGACGCTAATAAAATGAAAAAGAATGGCAAAAATACTAAAGTGAACACACAGCACAGTCAGAACAAACCATACATAACATATAAAGCAGGAAGATACAGTACCACGGGAAAGCATTCCCACTACTCAATTGCTCATTTTGGGCCAGGTCCTGAGCACTCTCAACTCCCAGTAACTTCAATGGCAGTTAAGGGTTCTCAGCACTTGCCCGATGAGGCCGTTAATCGAAAGACTTTATAAAGTTTTAACGAAAGAAAATCATTTTTGACTGCAATTCAAATAAAAACCCACATGGCATCTCCACATTTTAACAAATACACTTTCAAAATGCAGTTTTTGTTCACAACTTGTAAGTAATGGAGATCAGTAATCCTTATACACACAGGCTAAATGTGGAAAGCTTCTTCTTCCCGCTATCAACCTCCAACGATAAGATTAAATGATTTGTGTCCCTGAGTTTGCTTTTTTCACTAGTAGAAGAGCAAGCTTTTAATGCCATTTAGATGAGGCAAGAATCTGATTGGTCACAAACCTTTTAAGATTCTGCCAATAAATTATTATAATGAAAGTTAATCCCAATCTTACAAACAGTTGCACTAATGAAGACATCTGCAGTCACAGGGCCTGCACTCATTGGCTTAAACAGGATGCCAAAAAGGTCTGCATCAGCATGAATGCTTGGAAGATTGGGGTCCTAATGATAATTCTAAACAGGACTGGAGAACATCCAAACCTAGAATACTGCAGCAATAAAATAAAGCAAATTATCTTGCATACAATATCATCATGAGTTTACAACCCAAAAACATGTAAAGTAGACAATCCTCGTATCTTAAAATAATTTACACAAAACTGATCATAAAATTAGCTGAAGAACTGGATATATGAAATCAAGGTATATTCTACATGTAGAGAATTCATGAAAACAAAGAAAAATGAAAGCCACATAGGTCTTATAAGAATATATAATGAGAACAGATTAACACTGACAGTCTACAATATAATATAAATAAGCTATTGCGAATGAAAACGTGAATTACTTTAACTATGAACAGGCCAAAATGTTCAAACTTGGATGCGTAACTTTGAGCAAAGATTGAAAACTTGGCCTCATGGTCCTCAACATCCTGTGCATAGTTACTCCTTTATCAAATGTTGTGCCCTCCAAACAAAATTTTACTAGCACCCAAGAGCATAAACTGACAACTAATCTAAACACATAAATAGAACAAACAGTTTCTTTTGGCTCAAAGCTAACCATTTTGCAAGGTATGGGAGGGAATGTGTGGATTCATGCAGGAAATTATTGTGGAGACCAATTATAGGCAAATAATATGCATAGGTAAAATCAGCATCGTCATATAAATGACAAACTATAATAGCAATTTTCTCAAATGATTATCACTGTTTGATCTTCAGAGTATAACTTTATTTACTAACTGAGATGTGCTATATCTGCTTGATGTGTCACTAATTTATGTACACTTTAGGAATATTTCATTAAGGTTTAAGTCTGGTCACAGGGCAACAAGGGAAGGAACAGTCTTCCCTCTTGGAAGTTTGCAATCTATCAAAGATTGCTGGTGATTTATAAACCATTCAAACTTCGTTCTCAAAAGATGTCACCAGAACAGCTTGATGAAAATACAGCTTTACTCCCAACTGTTTGTATTACACCTTGTACTAATCTGTAAAAAAATGCTATCTACTCTTTGGTTTTTAAAATAAAAAGTAGAAGTAAATGGACTCTGATTATTGATGGCAGTGAACAATATTTTCCCAGTGTCTCAATTCCATTTAGCTTAGGTGTAGGTGGTTTGATAAAAATTCAGATGTATCAACACCAGAGGGGGAAAACAGATCAGACCCAACTTAAGACAAATATTTCAAAAGGTGATGCATGAAAAAGTTAGGTTTTTGGGTTTTTTGCATTTATGATGTATACAGAAATCCTGAAAGGTTATTTCCAATCTCATGGGATGAGGAGTTAAGAACCTAAATTAAGAATTTAGGTCTTGTTTATCATGTAAGACTATAGTGAACTGGCAGGACCATTATAGAGAAATCGAATTGAAAGAAGAAATTATATTTATTCATACATTTTAAAACACTTTTGTTAACCCCCTACAAAACCTGAACTTCTGAAAACTTGGAAGAAAACTTTTTTTAAAAAAGTTTAATACCTTTCTTCAACTGAAAGCTGAAAAGCTCTCAGTACACAATTTTAGGTCTTCCAGTGGAACAGGGAAGACAAGACCTGACATTCCTGATATTTCTAAGGTAAAAAACAAGTAGACTTTTAAAAAAACTTTCAGGCCTAATCAAACGTAAATTGTGTGGATAGTGTTTAATACCTTAGTTTTGCAATTCAATAAAATGTAGAAATATTTATCTTGTCTTAAATCACTATTAAGGGCTGATGCGCTTTAAGTTAAAAAAAATGTCATTCACAAAAAACTACTTTGCTTATATCATTTATAGCAGAAGATTAAAGCAAATATTTTCAAAGGAGCCCCAGGGACTTACGTGCCAGGGTTTTGGCACGTAAAATCCCTTAGGATCCTTAGAATATCTCTAGTCTAAACTCGGTGGTTTGCTGCTTGGCTATTTTTTTGTTTGTTTCTTTAAACTCCTGAGCAATTATTTTTTTCTTTTCAATTTCTAAAGGTCCTTTTCTTAACTGGGCTGTACACTGGCACTGACCTCTTGGTTCAGCAGTTTAAAGTTCTATACATGGTGGTAGTCATACCCAAGTGTAAATATGCATTCTTCAGATAAAACTGAAGAAAACACAAGCATAAGCGGTCAGATAGCTAGACTCTAAATAATAGCTAGACTCTAAATAATGAAAACATCTTACTTATTGGGCTGTCAATTAATCACAGTTAACTCAAGTGATTAATGCAAAACAAATTAACTAGATTTGTTAGATTTCCTCTGGAATGGTGGTTGAAGCATTAAGGAGCATTCGAATGTTTAGCATATCTGGCATATAAATACCTTGCAATGGCGTTTACAATAATGCCATCTGAATGCCTGTTCTCATTTTCAGGTAACATTGTAAATAAGAAGTGGGCAACATTATCTCCCGTAAATGTAAACAAACTTATTTGTCTCAGTGATTGGCTGAACAAGAAGTAGGACTGAGTGGATTTGTAGGCTTTAAAGTTTTACATGGTTTTATTTTTGAGTGCAGTTTTATATAAAAAAATTCTACATTTGTAAGTTGAACTTTCATGATAAAGTAATTGCTCTACAGAACTTGTATGAGGTGAATTGAAAAATACTACTATTTTTGTTTATATTTTTACAGTGCAAAAATTTGTAATAAAAAATATAAAGTGAGCTCTATACACTTTGTATGCTGTGTTGTAATTGAAAGCAACATATTTGAAAATGTAGAAGAACATCCAAAAATATTTATAATAAATGTAAATTGGTATTATATTATTGTTTAACATTAATCACAATTAATTTTTTTAAATCTTGTGATTAATCACTATTAATTTGTTTATCGTTTGGCAGCCCTACTTATTTATTTTCATGATTTTGAATATACTGCAAAATCAGAGTAAAAATTACCTTCCCATTTGTCACCATCAGATTCATTCTTCAGATCTAGATGTGCTACTTGGATACATGTTGATTCCTCAGGAACATTAACACTTCCATCTCCTGATATTTCTGATTCAGTGTTTGCATTCAGGTCACAAATCTTGCTATCAGAATCCTGTATTTAAATAAATACTACATTTTATTTTCATCATCTGGTAACTGGGCACCAGGAACTAGCAAGTGCCAATCCTAGCACTGCCATTAATTTTTTGTGTGGCTTAATGTCTCTCTGCTTCCCTACCTGAAAAATTAGCATATTGTCATAAACCTTCCAACTTCTTACAAGAGTAACAGCACTCTGTATAGTTCTTTATATTTTCAAACATTTTTAAAAAGAGTTAGCCAACCAAAGATTTCATTGTTCATGAAAGAATATTTCACTGCTAGAAGTCTATGCATAGCCATCTGACATGGTTTTCCACTAACACCTACCACACACACGAGAAATTATCAAAATCCTAACCCAAGTTTGCTGACACAGTGGAAAAGCTGTTGAAAATTTTAGTTTACAAAAATAAGGAAAATGCAAATGAAAGAAGCAATTTCTTACCAGAACCAATTGTGAAGACATTTTATCATTATCATCGACTGATTCACAATCTTGCCTAAAAATAAGAGACAGACTGGTTATTGTTTTAAATAAAGATTGTTAGCTGATAGTAGCGGCTGGTGATATTCTGCTCTTCACAAGTAATGACAACACTACCCTATAGAGATGGAAGGAGACATCATCTAGGAAACTGGCAAATTGTTAGACATCTTTGTGTGGAGGACTTTACACCGATCATATAAAGACCTTCTGTTATTCTCTTGTTTGCAATAATTGCTAGAACTGTAGTGAGATTTCTGAAGAGAATATTCTGCTGTATTGGTGAAAAAAATTGGGTAGCAAATATTACTGAACTTAGTATTTTAATTCTTCATTCTGCTCTTCCCCAGCCCAGCACTTAAGATTTGAGCAGTAACAATCAAGACAAGTTCATTTTGAAAAACTTAAAAATATATGTCAGTTGTATTCCTGGCTGCACCAAGGCTGCTTCTGACACCTTCCCTCTCTCTCCTTCCCAGAACACGTTTGTGCGAATACACAGTCAGACAATCATGTTTTTGCCTTGAATCTCTCTTTTTGAATGAAAAAACAAGTTCTGTGAACTTTGGATGCCAACACTACAGAAAGTTTTTCTGCCTCACCTTTCATATTTTAAGTGGCAAGTTCATAAATGCTCCTTTTTGCCTCTGTATGTTATTGCACTGTGACCAATTACCATAAACAAATTAACACATTTTAAAAAATAATCCACAACTTCCAACTGATATTAGTGAAAGTGAAATGCATACCTTTCACTGTTGTTTTCTTCATCAACTTCTGCATCTTCATTACATGGCTTCAACAATATGCCAACAGTCTGTGGGTAAAAGATTAAGTTTAGACATTTTTCAGACAGATATTTTGTAAAGTGAAAATCTTCCTATAGTCACTCTTTGCAAAAAACAAGCCAGAGTTTTTTGTGGATCATATAAGTCAGGTCCAATTGCATGATTTTTTTATATTCAAATGAAACCAGTAAACCCTTTTACACAAATAAATAAGGAGAGAACACACAGTGCACAGAACTAGAAGTACAGCAGTAGCTTTCCATTTTCAGCACATCCATAAGGTTTTTTTGTCCACCTATGTTTGTTTAGGATGTGGGCAGCATTATTCACTGGAATGTGCCAATCTTAGGCCAAACTTTGGGTCTGAATATTGTTAAGGCAGTAACATTACCTAAGTCTAAGATAATTATGTTGGATGAAGGCTTCTGTTCAGTATGTGTAAAATGAAACATGTCTGGTGGACTTTCTAAAAAGGGACTATTAATCCTGGTTACTAAATAAAGCTACAACAGGGCTGTAAAGAGATGGAGAAATCCTGGCAGTTACTGTGACACTATCTCAGAAAAGAATGTTAGATGGATATGCATCACCATTTTGTTTGTTAAATCCTAATGTAGATAATAAGACTGATTGCTCCAGCTTGGAGTTCACTGATTTTTAAAGAGTAGATGCTACTGTAACCAGGTAAAACAAAAACAAATGTCCATGGATGGTACCCTTTTAAAAAGCAAGTGACATATTTGGGATGGTTATTCGGAACAGTATGAAATACAAGAAAGACCCTAAATTACCTTAGTGTCTGAAGCGCAAAGTTAATATGGCAGCTCTCAAATCAAATGAAAACTGTTTAAACAGCATGTTACTCAATACATCTAAATCAATACAAATTCATGTACAGCAGCCACTTTTGCAAATAGACAGCCTTCTATCAGATAGGGCCAATTCACCTTATGCAGTAACGGAGGTTTGATATGCGGGTCCCTGTGGGTGCTCAACTTTAGGTATCCATGCGCCCTTGCGCTCGTAATCAGAGATTTATGGTAGCAGTGCCTGGTTGGGTTGCACATGCACAGTTCCAGTCTCGCACTGCTTCAGGCAGTTAACTGGCACTGTGCGACCAACCCCTGCTCTGTTCCTTCTCTACAGCAAGGCCTACTAATAAACTCCGAAGCAGAGGGGAGGCGGGAGGGTAGTGGAGCACTCACAAGGACACACATCTCGAAGAACCTCCGTTACTGCACAAGGTGAGTAATTTTCTCTTCTTCCTCAAGTGATGTCCCTGTGGGTTCTCCACTTTAGGAGACTTCAAAGCAGTGCCCTCCGGTGGAAGGAGGGGCTTCGGAGTTGAAGTTGTAGCAGATGAGAGTACAGTGTGACCGAACAGGGTATCGTAAGATGCATGTTGTTGCAAAGCGTAATGCTGGGTAAATGTGTGTAGTGAGGCCCAGGCTGCGGCTCTACAGATTTACGTGATGGGAACATTGTGAAGAAACACTCTATCGGAGCCCTATCAGCCTCCATAATGTGTGCGGATCCCCATAGGCAGCTGTCAGTCATGCTGGAGGTAACACAGTTTTATGCAGTCTGATATTCATTTGGATAGCTGTTTGGATATAGCATTGCTTTTTGATCGTTCGGTGATTGAAACCAACAGTTCTGGAGACTCGTGAAAAGATTTTGTTCTATCAATGTAGAAGGCTATAGACCCGCAGACATCCAAGGAGTGTAATCTGGACTATTGTCTGTCCATACGCGGTTTGAGAAAAAATGTAGGTAAGTGGATTGGTTGATTGAGGTGAAAGGATGAGACAACTTTAGGTAGAAAGTTAGAATGTGGTCTGAGGGACACTTTATCTTTGAAAAAGATTGTGTAAGGTGGATCAGCCATGAGAGCTCCTTGAGGTTTTCTGTTTCCGCCCCTGATGGTCATAGTATCTATGGCGTTGTGCATACAGAGGGGGTCGGAATCTTTGAGGGGTTTGATAACTTCCCCGTCTTCTTTTGATCTTAGGTGTGTGAATGCCCAGAGATCACAAGTTGCCCTCGAGTCCTTGAGAGTGTGTAACGACTCGTCAGTTTTGTCCGCAAAGAGTTTGGCTCCCTCGAATGGTAAGTCTTCTACAATCGACTGTACTGGCTTTGGAATTCAAGATAGAAGGAGCAAGGAAGCCCTCCTCATAACCATCGCGGTTGCTACAGATCTCACTGCTGAATCTGCCAAGTCAAGAACAGCCTGTAATGCTGTTCTGGTTATGAGTTGACCTTATGTGATGACCAAATTTGTACTGTTCTTTTTTGTTGTCTGGAATAAACAGAGTAAATTCAGAAAGACTTGCGTAATTATCGTGGTCATACTTTGCCAGTAAAGCTTTGTAGTTGGCTATTCTTAATTGTAAGGTCGCAGCAGAGTATGCTTTGTGGCCAAAAAGGTGGAGTCATTTCCAGTCTTTGTCATATGGGGTGTTTCTGGAGTATTGTTGTCTACCCCATTCATTGACTGCGTCAATCACCAATGAGTTTGGCGTTGGATGCGAAAAGAGGAATTCAGTGCTCTTCGCAGGCACATAGTACTTTTTAATCAGACCTCTTACAGGTAGGTGGAATCTTTGCAGGGGTTTGCCAGAGCCACTACACACGGTCCATAACCACATAATTCATTGGAAGGGCAATTTTAGATGAGGTTGATAAATTAGTAGATATACTGCACCTATGTCCAGACTCCTGGACTTCTTCCAGAGAAACGTCCAGTGAGGTGGCAACTCTCTTGTAGAGGTCTTGGAATTGTTTGAAATCATCACCTGTGTTGGCAGGTGGGGGCATAATTGTGTCGTCAGATGAGGATAAAGAAAAGTGGACTTCAGGTGCATCGTCCTGGTCAGAGAATTCCTCCTCCTCTTCAGCCCCATTCTGAGGTGTCAGGCTGTGTTAATAAAGATAATTGATGTATGCCAGCTCTGGGAAGACTGACAGGTACACGTTGTTGTTGTGGATATGCTGCCCACAGGCTCCAAAATGGCCACTGTGGTGGGAAGGGCATAGTGGGCATCCAGGGTTGCCTGTACCAGGGTTGGTTCAGAGGGTTTGCTGAGTAGCCCTTGGATGGAGGAGCATGTGTGATGGGAGCAGCCACAGGGGAGGAATATTGTGGAGAGTGCCCGGCATCCTCATCTCCATCTTCATCCTTGCTCAAGAATTGTGGAGCAGAAAGAGGTGGAGAGCTGGGTTGACTAGCTTTTGCGAGGACCGAGGTACGGTCAGTGCCGAAGATGGGAGACTCCGGTACCAAAGAGATGGAGAGGTCTTTTTGGCGCAGGAATTGCTGCGAAGCACATGGCATCGGTACCAGTGTGGTAGGAATCGGTACTGTATGCTGAAAATGGCATGTAAGTACCAGTGTGTGACTGGAGTGCATGATGCCCGCACTAAGTGGCATCATTAGCAGCGTGGGTACCGACATGCTCAGTATGAAGGGTTTATTCGTGTCTGGTGGTACCGCAGCATGGAGTCTCATTTTCCCCTTGATGTCCGAGCTCAGCTGCTTGGCAGCTTTAATTTTCTTGGTACCGACAGTGCCGCAGGGTCCTGCTGTTTCAGCCGTTGACATGGCCGGTGCGGGCGGTACCAGGAGTGTTTGCCCATTAGCACTGGCCCAGTGCACACATATCAAAAGGCAAAAATGGCCCAAAGACCTCCACTGTGCTGAACATCAGGCACAAAAACAAGAGTGCATCTATGTAAAAGGATGTGATTTCAACATATTTTAAAAAAAAAAAAAAAAAATCAAGATTCCCCTCCAGGTTCTTAGTATCTGTACTTCTGATATTGAAAGGGAATGTTTACTATTAAAAAAAAAAAAAAAGTACATAGTTACCCTGCAGTAACTGTTGTCCTTCAAGATGTTGTAGTCCATGCAGATCCCACTGTAGGTGCACATGCACCCCATATGAGCCAGACAAGATTCTTTTTGCTAGCAGTGTCCATCAGGGCCATGAACAAACCCGGAGTCTCCTCGTACTCCTATAAAGGCATAAAAGGGGGATGGGCTCTGAAACCCCCTCAGTTCTCTCGCAATTCCTGTGAGGCAGAGGACTCTGAAAGGCAGAAATAGATGGCAGATCTTGGAATCCACACTGACTACAAAATCTTGAAGAACCACAGTTACTGTAGGGAAGTGACCATACTTTCTTTGTCAAGTACAGTATGTGTCACTGTGGATCTCACTGTATGATATAGGCAAGCAGTAACCTTATGGGGATGGTGGGTATGAGGAGTATCAATTGTGTTAATCAAATAAAGATTGATGCACTGCCCTTCCAAACTTGGTGTCTACCCTGGCTGCCAAGTCAAGTGCAGAACATTTAACAAAATTCAACGGGTTACTCCACGTAGCTTCCTTACAAATCTCTGGAACTGGCACATTTCTAAAGCAGGCTGAGGCGGCTGCCTGTGCCCTGGTGGAGTGCAGCTTCACATTCAGAGAGAGACGTTCACAAGACAATTAGGAACAGGTGGAAGTACACTGTGTGATGTACTTGGAAAGTTTGAGAAGAATGCTGAGCCTTTTGATACAGCTGATATGGCCACAAAGAGATGGTCTGTCTGGATATCAGAGCAGAGTTCTGGAGAAGTCCAGAGTGTGAAGTTCTTTTCTTCTTGGGAAGACAACCAGTAAGGTGATTGAGTCGAGTGAAATTCTGAGACTACTTTGGGAATGAACTTGGGGTGTGGTCTCATCACCACTTTGTCCCTGTGAAATGGAGCATAAGGCAGTTTAGCCATAACAGCTTAGATCCTGCTGATTCTTCATGCTGACGTATGACAACCAAGAAAACCATTTTGATGGTAAGGTGGTACAATGAACATTCTGATGGAGGTTCGAAATGAGGTTCCATGAGCCACAAGCGGACCACACTAAGGTCCTGGGTGAGAGTTGGGTCTCTAACCAAGGAATAGGCATGGAGAAGGTCCTTGATGAATCTTGACACCGTGGGTCATAAGAAAATGGAATGCAACTGAACTGGCACATGGTCCACTCATTACTGCTAGATAGACAGAGAGCGTCTTGACGGTTTCAGAACCAGCACATAGTCCAGGATCCTGGGGTTCAGTGCTTTGCCTGGATTCACCGTGGTTTGGGTCACTCATATGGAAAACCTTTTCTATTTCCACAGAGTAGGTGGTTCTTTCCTGGTCTGCATCAGAATTTCCTGTACTTGTCTGGAGTACCTGTCAGTGATACTATTTCAAGCAGTATCCGGGCCATCAGGCGCAGGGACTGTGTGTCTAAGTGCAGTATCTGACCCTGGTTCTGAGACACTATGTCCAGGCAAATGGGAGGTTGGTTGGATATCAAGAATAGATCTGATAGCGTCATGCTGGCTGAGACAATTTTGGCTATCATGGTAACAGTAGCCCTGTCTCATCTGATCTGGGTAATATCCTGGGGAATCAGAGGAATCTGTGGAAATGCAATGGAGACTACCGTATATTCTTGAGGTAGATCGTCCTATGGTACCTATGAAGCAATGAAGCCACTTCTGTTTGTAAAAGGCTCTCATGAGAATGGTCCCTGAAGAGGCATGGGGAAGACTGTGGGAAGAGTAGGGAGAGGAACTGGATGGTACAGTGGTCAGTGATATCTAGCACCCATTTGTTGGTGATGAGATCTGACCATGCCTGGTGAAATGAGGCAAGATGGCTTCCGAAAGAAGTGCTGCTCATTTGACTGGTCATGGTGCAGCTCTTGAACAAACCATCACATTTGCTGACATATGGATGGACGATGTGCATGTGGCCTGATTTGAGGAGTGTCAACAGGCTCTACCATATCTCAGGTGCTTCTTAGACTGCTAATATGACTGTCTATGTTATGACTTGGTCCTGCCATGAGGGCAGGGGACTGGACACAATGACCTCTCGAGGTCCTTTCCAGCCCTAGAATCTATGACTTCATCCACTGTCTCTGCTGATGTTCTTGTTGAGGGCAGTATGGTTTGTGGTATATCGGAAACGTATAGATTCCTAAGGACCATTTATGGGGAGAGCAATGTTGGCTGGTCCGTGGATGGTTTGTCAATTTATGAGACTTCTTGGAGATGGCTGAGGTCTGTGATCTATACCAGGAGATCTTGGAATACTTTAAAATCACCCCATGGATATTTGGGCTGGGTTGACTGTCAGCTGATGAGGAGGATAAATCTTTAAAGGGTAAAGACAGGAGCTGCTGTACTTGTACCCCCGACCCTGTTCTTCCTGGTAGTCAAGCAACAGTGGCTGAGCCAGTGATGCCATTGGGGAGACCTCTCTCTCTGAGTGGCTCTTTGATGCTTGGGACAGTAGGTGCTGGTTGTGGTCACACCTCTGGTGCAAGGGTTGGCGGGATGCTTTTGATACGAATCACAGTGCCAGTGTAGTCTGCTCCATCTCACTTGCTGTTGAATGAAGCCTAGGGGGTATGTCTGGGTCTCTCTGTATGAGATGATGTAGAGCTCTTCCTTGAGCTCCTTCCCCTGTTGTTCTAGGAGTTCCCTTTCAGTGCCTTGCTCTGAGGTCTGGGGCAATGCCTTTGATGTTAAGCTTCTGGATGCATCCAACACCATGTATGACATCAATGTGGATGTCAGAGCCAGCTCTTTGTTCAGTGCCAATTTCTCTGTCAAAGTCTTAAGCATCAACTGCCTACTTCAGGGGTGGGGAATCTTTTTTCTAATCAAGGACCATTGATCCACAGAAAAAATCATTTACAAGCCCACACAGCCCCGTGGGGGGGCTGTGGTTCCTGGCCAATGGGAGCTGCAGAGCTGGTGCTGAAGGCAGAGCGTGGCGCTTCCCTGATCGCTCCTGTTCCTAGGGGCTGCAGGGACATGCCAGTCGCTTCTGGGAGCTTGGCCTGGCAACCCTAGCTTACCCCCGCAGCAGCGTGTGCAGCTCCAGCCCTGCGAGGTGGGGAGGGCGCCAAGGCTTGGGGTTTCCAGCCCGCAGCACGGAGACTTGCCTCGCGCTAGATGAAATGAAGCAGTGCGCCGAATCTGGCCCATGGGCCACAGGTTCCCCACCCCAGCCTACTTGATGGTCCATTGGACTGTGCTGGCTTAACCAGTAAAGGGTCCTGGAACCTGGGTCTTCAAGGTCCAACATGACTCTTTTACAGGTTTAAGAATTGGAGCTTCTTAGTCTTGTCTCTCTAGACTTCTTTCCGGGTCTGGGTGGAGAATGAATAGCAGACTAAGTACTTGCTGGGTATGTGGGCTGAATAGGTACCTGCTATGTCAAGTCTTCGAGCAGAATTCAATTAATCACAGGATGTGCAAGGCTTAAAGCCTGTGGATTTTGAGTCCGCCATCTTGAGCCCTTGTACTAGAGAAGTGGGGGTGTCAGGTGAGCAGAATTCAATCCAAGTGGAGTTTATTCAGTCCAAGATTTTAAAATGAAGAAACTAAAGGCTGTTCTGAAGATTCTTCAGAAGATCTGAAAGTTTTTGACAAGATAGCTGATGCTAGAGCACCAGCAGGTAAGACATTTCCAAGTTCCATCTCACTAGCACAGGTAGCAAGAGATAACTGAAGGAGCAACACAGATCCCACCTTTTATGCCCTCATGCAAGAGCACAAGGAGGCTCAAGGTGCATGTGTGGTCCCAGTGGACGCTGCTAGTGAAAATAATCTGGTTTCATGCACATAAAGCACATATGCACCTACAGCGGAACCCACACTGACATACACCTCTACCTCGATATAACGCTGTCCTTGGGAGCCAAAAAAATCTTACCACGTTATAGGTGAAACCTCGTTATATCGAACTTGCTTTGATCCGCCGGAGTGCGCAGCCCCGCCCCCCCAAAGCACTGCTTTACCACGTTATATCAGAATTCGTGTTATAATCGGGTCGCGTTATATCGGGGTAGAGGTGTACTTGAAGAACAAAGCTTGCACTGAAATTCAATTTTTAAAATTGTGGATACATCTCTATTGATCTTCAATTTTACAACATATAGCTTTTGAACCTAATTTAAGACCCTCATACTGCAAAGAATATACACCAATGAATTTATATTTATGCATAAATTAAGCATATGTGTAAGTCTTTTCAAGTCTGGGGTCCTAACTGGCAATATTCCATTAAGATAGTGCAAATATTCTGGTCTCTAGAAAGTCCTATTTCATGGTCTGGACCTCACCAGCATGAAAGAGAACCTTTGATCATATCAGTATAAAATTACTTTTTAGCAGTTTAGCTAAGATTTCTGGTATTAAAAGTGATTTTTTGATATTTTATGAATTTAAATAACTAGATTTACAAAAGCTCAGCCTGCATTTTACCAACAAAATCAAAGTGTTAAAACAGTCAATATCAGAAAAAAAACACTCCCTGGCTACTTTAAACCATAAATGACTTTGAATAAAAAAGGCTACCAGTGGGAAGGGGAATTAATCTGTTTATAAAAGACAAGAAGTTCACATTTTCCATCTGGCTAATTTTAAAATCTAATTTCACGTTTTAGTTTTTACTTCAGTGGACAGCACTTCACTGAACTCTTTATAAAGAGATTTAGTATTAAAACTTAAGGAAAGAATCTGGAGAATTCGTATGTTCAAAAATTTTAGTTGCCCAAAAATAATACACACTTTTTTTTTATATATATATAAAATGAATGAAATCCTGATATCACTGCAACGGCATACAGAGAGAGAAAATTAAGGGACATCATTTCATAAGACATCAAAAATAAATTCAGTTCCTTAGGTGGTTTAAGAGAAAAGTTATTGAACAACAGCAGTTTTGTGCGAGAACAGGACATTTAGATGAAGAATACATTCAGATATTTGATTACATTAGTAGCAGTAGTTATTTATACTACAGTAGTGCTGAGGAATTCCAATCAATGGCCAAAGTCCCATTATGCTAAGACCTATGTGAACATGTAGTAAGAAGAGAGTCTTTGTTCAGACATTTTATAATCTAGATTTATATGGGAACAGGTGGAGGAATCCCACAGTGAAGAGGGATGGATAAACTAAAGTTAGCATATTTTTGCGTAACAAACAGTACTGTTTACCACCTATCCAACCATTTTCAGATAGTAGTACTTTTGCTTTAGAAGTGTTTATCATTTACACAGCCTGGACAAGTTATGTTCTGCATAGTACAGTCAGCTGTTTTGGTTTTTATCAGTGCATATCTTTTAATAACGTTGTTTGATCTCATAAGAATACAAAGGACAGGGGGAACCTATGTTCCACTGGAAACAAAACAGCTGGTAAGGTTTAGGATTATGAGTTTGGGAATTTCAGGCCATACACCAGATCATCCTTGATCCATGGTTTTGCGTGTGTGTAACTAGAGATTTAATTTGCAGCTCATAAACCAACACAGGGTAGTATATGAAGCAACAAATACTTCTTCAAAACCTTTTCCATAGTGTTATGCTTCTGTTCAACTTTATACAGAGTTGGTTTTGTGTGATGAATTCAAGTGTAACATACAAAAAGCAAATTTTTAGTCTATTGCCAGTTGATGTCTGCATTTTATTTTTGAAAATTCATTTTTATAGTTACTTTCTAAACTTCCAAAGCCTACAGATATTTTAAGTGCTGTAATGTTTTTGAGCACAATAGTAGTAGGAATAAAATAATACTTAGGAACTTTTTTATATTATATATATGCTATCAAAATATCCCAAAGCACTGTTCAAACACCTATTAAAGTGTGGCCTTTTCCCCTCTAGGATGGGGAAACTGCCAATCTTGGTCTGTTTAAAGGAGGTATTAATTTTATTTTATGTTAAGCTCTGGACCTTTTAGGAACCCCAACTGACTTTGCTTTTTCTTCCTCTTCACGGGTAGAATTCTCTCCCTCTGCACACCTAAGTTCATACATCAGCAAAGATGGGACCAGCTGCCACCACAGCAGCAGCACCTGGGGCAAGAGACTGACTGAAAAGAAACAGAAGCTACTTCAAAGAGACTGGGAGGAGTATTGGGGAGAAAAGGAAGGAACACATATTCCCACCACAAAAGTCTGTGGGAAGTGTGGGGGAGGGCTGGGGAAAAAATTAGGAGTGTGGGGATGATGCTCGGATAGGAGAACACAACAGGCCAGTTACAAACCCCCACTTTCCCCACAAAACCATACCAAAGGCCTGCCAGACACAGCTGCTGTGTTTCAACCTCTGCACAATTCCTACTGCTATCTAACACTTAGGACTGATGTTACTGTAACTGACCTAGTGGGCTCCTCTGCACTACCCTCCCCAAACAAACAAAAAAACAAACTAACAACACTCTCTCCACAGCCTTCCCCCTAAGTCTCCTAGGGCTGTTTCTTTTGAGAAAGGTGCATCTTCTTCAGGAAGCCTTTGCTAACCCAGGTGCTATTCCAGCTCGCCCTATCCCTGCTGATGCACAAACCCATATGAGCAAGAGATAGGGCTGCTATCTGTGAAAATGAAGAAAAAGGAAATGGTGAGTCAAGGGCCCCTTAAGGTACAAACAAATTAAATGTGATCAGACCTACCCACATATACTTCAAAAAGAGACTGAGTTTGGCAGAAGAGGCAAGTGATTTTACTCAGGCAATACAGCAAAGCGAAGCAGTGTCACATCCATAAGTAGAACCCAGGTCTGCAGTCCAACTCTTGTGCTCTAATCACAAGATCATACTGCTCTAATATATAGAAAGCATGCCCTCTGCTCCTCTTACCTGGTCATTTTCTTCTTCCTCATATACAGAATCAGGCTGTATAACTGCACTGTCTAAATCAGTGCAAGCCAACGTTTCAAAGCAGTCTCTAGTATTCTCACTGCTATTAATATCATTATCTTTAGTAACATCATCCCTAAAAGAGACAGAAACAAGCAGCTCAGAAGAGCTTACAATAGCCTATGTCACGGCTTCACATGTTCAAAAGAGTTATTGAAAGTTATTTTTATTTAAAAATCCTGACATTTTAAATAATTTTGAACAGTACAGATTATTTGCAACAAAACTATCCTGAAACACAAAATGACTGGCACTACCTGGAGAGTTAGGTAACATGTCAAAGGGTAATACATTTGGAGCTATTTTAATAAAACTATTTAGAACAAGGAAAAACAAAATTTATTGGAATAGTATTTATTTCATGGATATATATGTATTTTCTAATCAGTTGACATTCTAATGACCATTAAGTAGTACAAACACTGGCATAGATGTTTCTTCTGTAAGACGAACCTTACACAAGAATTTTGACCATACAGCCAACCATTTATCCATTGATTGAAATTTAAACCAATCATTTTAGGTTGGATAACAAAAGAAGTATCCTTCCAGTTATTAATGGTGAGATCCATAGTAGTAATCAAGGTACTGGCAAGCATTTTTTACATTAAGCACAGAGGCCAGTCAGACATTCACTACCTGCTACAATGTGTTGCAATTATTCATTAGGACACTGAGGGCTAAGAAGACGAAGGGTTTGTATACACGGTGGATTAATTCACACCAGAGCGGTGTAAATTCTAGTGTGCACTAGCATGTTGTGCATTAACTGGCCGGTGTGGACCTTGCCGGTGTGCACTGAAATATTCCTAGTGCATATTAATATAGTACTGTTTGAAATGGAAACATTAACACTCACTAGGGAAACTGTCACATGGACCAGTTGGTGCACTAGTCTGCACCAGGAGGTGTAAATACCAGCGTGCACTAGCATGTTGCGCATTGTGTATACAAGCCCTAAGTTGCTGACATTCACTTCTTAGATATCAGTTTTTGGTTTATGATAGAACTGGATTAAACTAAGCAAACCATAGTTTAAAAAAATATCACTAGATGAAACCTTTTACTCAGTTGGTATTTGAGACTTTTATGTTTCACCATTTAGGAGATTAGCAGTTTCTTCCATTTCTACCAAACGTATCACACCTTGTAAAACCCAGGCATGGAGTTTTGAGGTTTAAGAAAAGAAAAAAAAAGTCTCTCAAACAGAACAGGATCAAGATTTATCTGAGAGGATTGAGAAGATTAACTGTCCCCTCAACAGCATTATTAAAGCAACTGTTAATTACCTTAGGACTACACCCATTAAGTTTGCCATACACAAAAATGGGGGGGTTGATTATAGACCAGGGGTAGGCAACTTATGGCACACGTGCCAAAGGTGGCACGTGAACTGATTTTCAGTGGCACTCACACTGTCCGGGTCTTGTCCACCGGTCTGGGGGGCTCTGCATTTTAATTTAATTTTAAATGAAGCTTCTTAAACATTTTAAAAACCTTAATTACTTTACATACAACAATAGTTTAGTTATATATTATAGACTTATAGAAAGAGACCTTCTAAAAACATTAAAATGTATTACTGGCATGCAAAACCTTAAATTAGAGTGAATAAATGAAGACTCGGCACACCACTTCTGAAAGGTTGCCGACCCCTGTTATAGACCCAAACTGGTAGATGCAAAAAAGCTCCCGCCAAAAAAATTCTTCTTACCTTCCTTCCATTTACTAGAACTGTGTGCAAAATATTTTACATATTCAGATATACGCTTCTAATAAATTGTGGAGAATTAATATAGAATTGTGAAACACTCCAGAATTTTTGAACAGAGACAATTATTTACCCCGCATATACTGCATACATAGAGGCAGTATTCATGTGATAAACTGCAGCACTATGTGATAAAAATATATCATGAACCTTTGGCTGCTTCACCTTTTCTCTTTCTACCCCCTCTGCATCCAGGGGCTTATTACAACATACTAACCTGCTGAGCAGCTTCCAACAGCCTTTAACAAGCGCTCTCCCTGTATCAGATGTCCAACAAGATGGGTTGAAAGTTTAACAAGTAACTATTCTCTTCGTTTTTAAATTAAGCTTTGTGCCAGTATTCTAAGTTTTCAATAATATGTTCTCTGAATCATACACTTTTACTTTGCATGTTTTCTTTGTGTTTTGGCCTTGTACATAGTACAAATAATCCACTGGCTGCAGTGTTTAAAGGGCTCATGATGCCTCTAGAAGGAATGTTATCATAGAGTGTCTATTAATCCTCAGTGGCTAGGATGAATACAAGTGTTGAAATGCAGCACCAGTGCCAAAAACGTCTATCGGTTTCAAGTTTAAGATAAACAAGGGAGCCTGCACCCCTGTGATGCAAACCTGGCCATCCACTAAAGCGCTCATGATGTATAAAAGGGGAGAAGCTTGTGGACAGAAGGACTTTCAGACAATTATACAATTTTACTTATAAACTAATCTATGGAACTTTTAGCTTATAAAACTAAAATTCTGTTATAATAATTTGTCGTCTTTGGAAAATATAAATTACTTGTAATTGTTCTCTGAAGGTTTTATAACAGAGTACTGAGACAGATATTGCACCACATGCAGTATCTTTGGGGTGCATTGTTTTAAATGAATGGTTTATGTATGGCTGTGTTCCACCCCACGGAGGAGGGCTACCATAGCTCCTCCTGGAATCAGAAACAGGGGTGGTGTAGGCAAATCAGCCAGGTTGTAACCCCCCGCAGAGAGGTATCACCTCCTCGGGAGGTTCACATCTATACATTGAAACTAGATTCTCCAGAGAGCAGCAGACAAAGAAAGGATTTTTGAACAAACAGCTTGAGTTTAAACTGACTCAAGGCCTTCCTTCTCATCCAGCAAATGAATAGGACCTTCTGTCCAAAAGGCCAATGCAAGCAGAAGGGTTGGAAGGACTTGACTTTCTCAGCCCCGTAAGACTGATGGGTGATATCTGGTAAGCTGTTTAGCATGTGTGTAGGTTATTTTGTTGTTTTAAGGTAAAAGAATTACAGCGAAAAACATATTAAGAATAAATGTGCTTACTTAGAAGGAGCCGTGTGGTAACTTATAACTGCAGGCAATAGACACGTCATAGACTTCAGAGAGAAAGGAAAGTGCACGCACTGGCCTGTTTAAGTGGTCTGGATTGGTGGGGATATTGCAGTACAATCCAGGGTGCTGTGCAGTCTTAAAACCCAGGCCAGGCGGGAGTGAAAATGGCGACCGCTAGGAGTCAGGTGCCTTAAGTGGGTGCCCTTGGCGTACCACACAGGGGGAATACTGGTGCAGTTACCCTAAAACTGTGAAAATTATTATCTCCAGTGCCATGTCTCTCTGCAGGTTGTGATTTTTCAAAACGGGAGTGTGTTTTTTATAGTAATTTGGTCAAAAAATAATTTTAGCTTGTGTGCGCGCCGTGTGAGAGTTTTAAGTAATTTACTGCTCATGTGAGGTTCTTGATTAAGAGGGTGGGCAGAAGTGCAAGCTTCCACACACTGCCTTGCCCATCACCTCACCTGGAATCAAAAGAGACTTCTGCCAGGAACAACCAAAGCTAGGGGTGACAGAGCAATTTAGGCTTTATGCCCATTCAATCATTAGAACAAAAAACCCTATGGCCGAGAGTCCTAGTGTCAATTATGATTTGTCTAGAAATCTAGAATACGTAACAGCCTCCCCATTGACTTGTGTGCATCATACCCTTGAATGCCTCTCACTTAAGTACAAAGCGTGCAAGAAGAGATCTATTAAAAACACTTACTTTTAGAGCAAACAGCAGCAACAAATGGAATTTGAGTTCATTTAAGGCAAATTCAAGTTTATAAACATACAAAACTTCTATTGTGGCTTTTTAGCAAGTCTGAATTCAAATATATGTCCCTAAGCAATGCATTAGAGAGAGAAAAATTCTTACTGGTTGTTAGATCCTTCCTCATCCCTATTAATATTTTTTGCTTCATTGTTACAGACCAGTCTGTGTTGCTGTAAATTCTTAAGATCATCATCTATGCTGCTCTGCAGATCGAAAAGGTGCTGCTCCACAGCTGCTCTAATTGTTCTTTCTAAAATGCTAACAAATAAAAGTCAGAGAATTAATGTTAAAGACATATTTTTACTTTTCTTGGCATCAGTGGATTTGTGCGGGCAGAAAATAGAAAAATCAGACCCTTAGGAGACCCTAGGCTCCCCAATACAGCAAGACAAGACAAAACAAAAGAGACTTGCTAATCTCTCAAATACGACCACAGCTGTAACTGGAGTTATTTGTTTCAGAGTGGTAGCCGTGTTAGTCTGTATCAGCAAAAACAATGAGGAGTCCTTGTGGCACCTTAGAGACTAACAAATTTATTTGGGCATAAGCTTTCGTGGGCTAAAACCCACTTCATCAGTATTTGCTTACTTAATAGGATTTTAGCTACAGACAAAATGATAGGCAAGACATTTATATAATTTATTATATTTACTGCATGGTAGGGGCCAAGAGGCCTCAAACAGATACCTCATAGGGCCAGACACTGTATAAACATAGGTTATGAAAATCCCAGCCAAAAGGGCTAATAATGTAAAAAAAGATAAGACATAACAGGTGAATGGGACAAATAAGGTGGAAAGATGGGAGAGTAACAAAACAGTGTATTTTAATACAGACTAGCTGTGGCAGCAAGTCTTTGCCAACTAGCAGAAGATAAGATGCAAACTTCTAAAGAAGGGCCCCTAGCGGGAGTCACAACAGTTTTTTCTAAACTCCTTCACTCCCATCTATTCTGGAACAATTTGTGTTTACTTTTGATCTGCAATTATATTTGCAACCCAGTTGAACTTGGGCTCACACCACCAATTAGAAGAAACCGTAAAACTGCAGGTGTGAATGCAAGTACCTAATGACAATTTCGGAGTTACACCAGAGTTTATAAAGTACCCATCCAAAGGAAGTGGGGGGAAAAATGCAAACAGGATATTTAGGAACATAGGTATTACCAGACCATGAAAACTTATGGTTCCGTGTCTAGTTGAGAACAGCATGCATAAATACAATGAGCTTCTTTTACTTCTGAATGCTGAATTACATTTCATAAAGCGTATATTCAGTACTAAAAGTCTGGTGTATAAATTATTGTGGTCACATGTATTTGACTTATCTGTTTTGAAAGCAGGCATGCCAATTATGGCACAGACTGGTAAAAGCAAAACACTGGGATTCAAAGACTTTATATATTAGTTATACTTACTCTGCAGAGGCTGGCAAGATGCTTATGGGAGAGAGATGAGCACTGTAATAAAGAAGAAGAAATTGGTTATCTTCACAAAGATGTTCAACACTACACAAATATCCTGGAAGACAAAAAGGAGCTTTGAGGATACTAAAAAAATTGAATCAGCTCAAAGAAATACACATATGCATGCAGTAAACACATTGGCCAGCAACAGTATTGCTATGTGCCATGGACCCAACCTCAAGGGAAACAAGGAAAAGCTGGATCAATATTTGGATAGAAGAGGTCTGAAACACCCATATATTGCAGAAAGTTGTGTCAGCAGCAATTCTGTAGTTGTAAGTAATTGAAGAACCCATACCCCAAACACTTTAGGGAGCAGTGAGCTGCTGTACATGCAGTCTTTCATATGAGAGGTACTAATCATTTGCTCTTGAAAGATTGTGAGATGCTTTACATAATATAGATGTTAACCTCAGAGCCCACAGCAAATTCCAAAACATTCTGCCTACCTTGCTTCCCTCTAGAGTTCCAGTTCACTAAGGTATTCTTCACTTCCTGTGAAACTATTGCATAATTTTACTGTGCACTGTGGAAAAATGCTGCAGCCCACCCCAGAAACAGCTGCCATTTAAGTGCAGACACTTACCTCACAGGTTTTCGAGGCTTAGTTACCTGCTATTAATCACTTTGCATTTTGGTGCTTTTCATTCAAAGATTTCGAAGTATTACTGTGAGCATTGTTGAACTGAGAAGTATACTAAATGCCTGAGCAAGGTATACCACTCAACCAAACACAAAAACATTTTTTCCTTTGCAAATTCTAATTACAAATCTTCAATTTTGCATACTATCACAAATAAAATGATTGCTCCAAAACAATTTTTCAGACAGACTTGCATAAATATGCTTGTAGTGAATTGAAACAAAACTACAGTCTACTTTAAATGACAATGACAGTCACAGCCTTATGCTGTTCTCATGGTCAGTGATAAGGATGTGATCACATACACAAACAAGACTAGAGAGAAATGCCAACTTTATTTAAACTAAAAAGAGAATGGGGAAAAGGAGGGGGCACTTATCCCAAGCTCTAGGCATTCCACACACCATACAGAAAAACAAATTCCGGTAGCTACTTCACCATATTAGAAAAATGAACCAGCAATCAGAAGAGATTTGGTGATCTGATTCCAGATACAATCAAGATGTACAGTGGAAACCCTAATGTATTAGTGGAAACATTAGTACCTCTCCTTGCAATTATATTAAGAAGGTTCAACTGAAATCCAACCAGCATTGGTCAGCATTATATGGCATCAGTGTTCACTCTTAGCTCAGGCTATCTCCCTATTGACTTTACCATAGGTTGAATACATCTGGGAGTGCCCAGCTCAGACTTGTTGATACTGGCTAATCATAAGGTAAGTATTATACTAGCTAGCTGCTCAATACCTACTGTCACATAGATTAGTAAGCAGCTTGGACTAACTATCCAAACAAGTAAAGATTTCCTGTATTTCCTTCCCCCCAACAGGATGTGGTGGAAAATAGGATTACATGCAGGAAAGGACTCTCTACTGATGGTTGTCTGACAGAAGGACGAAAAAAAACAAGGATGGTTTTGGCCTTATTAATAGCTGAGATTGATATGACTTGTATATTGTCTGTGTGTAAATATAACACTTCAATAAATTAGTTAGCACTGTACAAGGATGGGAATTTAAACAAGGCTGGTGCATGGACTAGCTTTTAATTTTGTATTAAAGGGTAGTCAATTTTGCAGCCAGTTTTTAGTGAAAGGAAAAACAAATCCATTTCCAGTGTGCTTAAACAACACTGGTGGTTCTGAGGTACCATTTTAGACAGATACTCCCGTTAAGCTCAGGAAAATTAAAACACACCTGCTTTACAGGCTTGATCCCGCATCCACTGATTTCAAAGATGCAGGAATAAGCAATATATACCCAAGCCTTCCAAAATTAATTTCTTCCCAATGCTTTTGAGATGAAAGAGGCTAGTTTTGAATTTATTTCTTAGGTGCACAGTTAAATTTCATTGACATGAAGGGGAACAATAATTCAACTCAACCCTACCACTCACTCAAAGTGTTTTGAGTTTTTCTATCAGCAAATTTTATTTTGACAATATTTAAGTAGAAACATTTGGAAAACAAAGCAAAAATGACACAGTTGGGGAAGGAACAGGAGAACAAAATGGGGAGAAATTAAGACCCATGACAAAAATAAGGTAGGTGAGGAAGATAAGCAACAATTTCAGGGGTGGGAATGATAAGAAATAAAAAAAAATAAAAACACAATTAATATATTTTACTTGACAATCACTACAGAGTTTTTGTAAAAGCTATTTTACAAGAAGAGATTTAATTAGTAAACAGCTCTTTTAACAGATATTGATGTATTTTACACCTCTACCCCGATATAACGTGACCCAATATAACACGAATTCTGATATAATCAGCACGCTCCTGCAGATTAAAGCAAGTTCGATATAACGCGGTTTCACCTATAATGCGGTAAGATTTTTTGGCTCCCGAGGACAGTGTTCTATCGGGGTAGAGGTGTATATTATATTCCATCCTTCATCTTGAAATGTTTTACAAATAATAAACAAATCAGTTCACCATTAAAATATAGTCACCTCTAGGATGGTGGGTAGCAGCTAAGGAGACAATCAGAGCATAGCTCACTGCAAAAACACTAGTGGGAGGAGGGAAGCAAAGAAAATTTTAGTCAAGGGCTCTAGTGCCAGTACCATCTTATGAAACTGTGATGACTAGAGATCTTTAATGTGCACACAGAGCTTCATATAGATTTTTGTCTGTCCACCTTCAAATTACAGAAGGCTGTGTCAATATTTTTGGGATTCAAACTAGTGATTCCAAAAAGTTCAAATTATTTCAGACATGATGCTGAGACCACCAAATCCTCCAGCTCTAAAGGGCAAACTTCACGTCCTCCAGCCCAGGCCACTTTATATCATTCAGTAGTGCTCTTAATACACATCTAGGATGCACTTGTGTTACTCAGCAGAAGATGTGCATAAATCAGCACTATTCCAAAGCCTGAAGAATCCTCTTATTTTTAAAGGAATCTCTTATGGTTCCAACTCTAATCAGTTTAGCAAGTTAGCACTTTTCAAAAAGTGTATCAATCTTAGTTCAAAATATATCACACTTCAGAACCTGCTACCACAGTCAAAAGAATTCTTGCGTGTTGTAAACTACATGATGGCTTGTATACAGAGTCTTAGTGCAGAATGACACAGCAAGAGACAAAAAGTAAACATATCTTTAGGTTTGAGAGTGCTACCATGTTTTGGCAACTAAGGAACGCCTAATAACCGATACCATCCCTTTGTTCCTGTCCACAAATAGCCATGTTAAAAAGAGAAATGACATACAAAAATGCAATTAAATAACTAAAAAAAAAAATCAGATTTTTTCTTAAATGCTTTTTACTGATTGCATTTTTATAGTTCATTATGTTTACACAATATTGTTTCATACTGTTTTATAAGCCTCCCCAAGAGTAAATATTTAGTCTTTATATAGCATTTCTAGCTTAAAGAAGTCTGTTATTTCGAATCATTCCAAACTAGCATTTTTAATTCATTTACCTGTGCAGCAGAACTTTGCAGGCCATTCTGATTATTTTTGCTATTCCAAACGAGCACTTCATGTAAAAATACTTCATTTGAAAAACAATAAAGTATGATGTTGGCTGTTGACTATGCATACTGCTTGTTCGATTTCTATGGCTGCTTGTCAGACGGTACTTCTGGAGTGCTGCACTAAACCCTGCAGTCTAAATAGAAATAGACTGCAACATGAGGTCACTACTGACAATAAGCTGCCCAATCAACACTTTAAAGCTTTCCTAGTGTATACTTCACACTACTTATTCTGGGCATGAAACATGGGCTTTTGTTGTATGTTGACCTAAATATTATAATCCATTTTCTAGATTTTTTTTAATATGGTCAGAAACAGTACAAGTAGAAAAGCAAGACAATGTATTTATTCAATATGCCCTACTCCTCATAAACCAAGGGCAATATTAAATTGCTTTATTAAAAGTGTCTAATGTAATAAATACCACACCGTTTATAGGTACAGAAGAGTAACTTCTTTTTGAATTTTATGCAAAGAAGAGAGATGTTCTAGAACTTACTATCTTTCATGCATCTCTCTTTGACAACCCCATGGAATACACAAAATAGTTTTACAGCAGTAAAAACAGAATGAACCTAGAACTTCTAGGAATGAACTGCAAAGAGTAAACAGCAAGCATAACTGTTGAAAAATAAATGTTGAAAATTCTGCATAAATTTTAATAGATGAGGATTTTAGTGATTATCTCAGCAAGGTCTCTTTAAAATTAGTTTGTAAAAGTAAGTTAGCAAACAACATATGAAAGTCAGCATTGGCAGAGCAGATGAATTGAAGTGCCCTGGTGATCAGCTTCTGATGATACATTAGAAAGAATAAGAATAAGGCTTCTAAATATGTAGTGTCACCTACCGTACAAGTGTTCCTCTGACTGATTAATAACCCATTTTACCCAAAGATTATTTGACTGTTTAATCTAGGTACCATTTTCAAACAGTCACTAAATCAGGCTGTATTAGTGATGGCTGTCCACGTTTTCAAATAATAAACACACAGAAAGACCAGAAATAGCATTAAAGCCATACATTCAAAAGAAAATAGTCAAAAAGGAGTAAGAGGAGGAAAACAGTGCACAGCATTAAATTTAATTATAGCACGTTATATTCAAAATTATTAAAATGAATTTCCAATTAATGGAGTCTAACGTAGGTGCCACATTACCCTTAATCTGAAGCACATACCACCTCAGCCTCCCTTTCCCTCTCAAGGGATAGGGAGGCTATAAGGCAAAATGTTGAGCTGTGATTGTCAGTCTTTGATATTTGGTTCCCAAAAAGCTAACAAAAACTCTCATTCAGAAGTTTATCATGTTTAAAGGTAAATTTTTTTCCCCTCTTAAAAACCTGATACAACAGTGAAGAAAAAATCTCAAAATAACTAAAGACAAATACTAACTGTTTAAACACACACACTTAATATATGCTTTAGATCCTCAAAAGAGGAAGAAGCCTAGGTATATCAATGTTTACATAGCTACAACAAAAGAGTACGAAGCACCAGGCAGGAAGAAAGGGACTGGGGAGTGATACATTAATTACTTGCACTTTTGATGATGAAGTAGCCACTAGCTAGTTTAGTATATTTATTATAAGCAGAGCTGGTAGCACTGCCTATTAAGTAGCAAAGAGTCCTGTGGCACCTTATAGACTAACAGACATATATACTGATGAAGTGGCTATTCACCCATGAAAGCTCATGCTCCAATATGTCTGTTAGTCTATAAGGTGCCACAGGACTCTTTGCTGCTTTTACAGATCCAGACTAACACGGCTACCCCTCTGATACTTGCCTATTAAGTATCATCTGACATTTGCCATTACAAGACCCTATTTTCAATTGCTTATAAAACTTTGCCAAACTTTAATCATTTGAACTGAAATTTTCCATTCCAGGTGTCTGCTACAGGCTGAATTATTTTGGAAATTTTCAGCCAAAATAGTTCACATCTTTCCAAGAATGAGGCTAGGAAAAAATATGTTTTTGCCCATGTTAAAGAATTCTGGCAACCTTTTCTTTGGTAAGACAAATCAAAACCAATCTCTTGTGCCCCCATGATCTGGAGCAGGGACCTGAAATTTGGTGGGGGGGGATGGGGGCTATGCATCAGGGATATGCCTTTTGCTATTTCCACGAAAGTCTGCCCTAATTTGGGCACCTCAGAAGTATTTGAAAAAAAATCACAGTTCATACATGCACAGTCGAGACTTGCTTAACAGCTAAAATCGCCCAAGATTCGGTCTACACAGGACATTCTCCAGCCTGGGGCTGAGAATTTCCCTGCAACTGCAGCTCTGGGCTGCTGAGGACTATTAGGTTCTTGGTCCTGGCATCTGAACTGACAGCAGGGAGTCAGTCTCTCCTGTGTTCTCAATGACACCATCCAGTATGGAAAAGGAAATTGTCTAATTCAAATCCAGAAGGGACAGGAGCTGGACCTACAAAGGAGGAGTTGGGGTGGCTGGGAGCTGGATGAAGGGGAGAACACTAGGCACCAACAGGTGGAAGGTGGGACAGGGACTGGCTGGAGAAGGAAACTGGGAGAGAGAACCAGTAGAGCAGGAGGAAAAGGGGAGAGGAGACAGAGCTGACAAGGAGCTGGGTGCAGGGGAAGAACTGGGACTGAATGGGCAAAGAGACTGAGACAAGGAGCTTGGAAAGGGGGTAGAATGAGATTGAATGAGGATCCAAGCGAAAGAAAGAACGACAGATTGGGACTGGGAGCCAACGGGGAAGGAGAATGTATGTGAGGGGCATGACTGGAGGCCAGGGTTGTAAAGAAAGACTGAATGTGGAATCAGGAGGGGGATGAGACTAGGACTGGCTGGGCAGAAAGACTAGATTGAAAAGCCTGAAAAGTAAAGAATGTGACTTACTAGGTGAGGAGACTGGGACTATGCTGAGGGGCCAAGGGGGACAGTCACGCTGTTGGCAGCAAATATATGCAAAACATGTTGCTAATCTGTTGCATCCCCCTCTGGTGCTGGTCCACAAAGAGAAAGACAACGTACTACTGCTATGAGTTACCTAAGGAAGAGCTCCACATAAACTCAAAAGCTTGCCTCTATCACCAACAGAAGTTGGTCCAATAAAAGATATTATCTCACCCACCATGTCTCTCTAATATCCTGGGACCAACACAGCTACAATAACACTGCATATATCAGTTACTCTGTTCACTCAAGTAGTACAGGTCTGTGTGGTGGATCTGAAAAGTTCCAACCCTGCTGATGACCCATGCAAGGGTCAACATGATAGAATGTCTGTTTCCAATTTGTGTGGGTAATTTCCTAGGTCTGGGGTTGTTTTCTTAAAAAAAAAAAAAAAAAAAAAAAAATGTTAAACATCAAAACTTGCTAAGTCAAGTTCTCAGAAGTTTGGAAATGGCAGAAGTAAGGTTACCTATGCAGCCTGGGTTTGGCCCCTTGTGTGTATGTAGTCTTTAATTACATGACCACACACTATTTTTCCCACAAGGAATAGAGGGTTAAAACTGCTGCAAATTTTTATACTGCATGAAAAGAAATATGGTGACTCACTGGGTCTCTTAAAAAAACTCTTTTCAGTTCAACTCTCAATGAAAGAGCTGGAGCAAGTATTTTCTTTTAATCCCTGTGAAATCTTTTTGAAACAACATTAATAAGCTAATATCTTGCACAACACAAGACACCTAGAATTCCAGTTTGTCTTTTAGTAACCACTTCATAATGCATTTGCTTGAAATGACAGAAGGGTCTATATTCAGGAACGGTATTATCAGAGCTATGTTCTCCAGACTATGATGTTCAAATTGCCTCTTCACACAGACAATCCATTCCTTAGGTCCAGTTAGACTAACAGTTTAATAACCTCTCCAGTTTTACTAGAAACTGTACATTTTTAAATGTAAACTATGAGAAATTAGTTTTAAGAGTCTGGTTATTTAATTGCTATAAAAATAAGAGTTTAGAGGATGCTTCAAAAAGAAAAAAATATATAAACAATCCAAATTTTATCCAATATTAAAGATTTTATTTTTAAAACAAAAAAGACTAGTTAGCACTACTGATTGACTCAAATTTTAGGATTGCTTTAAAAATTAGATGGAATGTGGGAGCTAACACATAATAGCTTAAAGATAAATATATTATTACACTACCTTCATATTTATAAATTCCAAACATGTGAATAACTTATGGATACTACTACAATCACTTTAAACCTCTATTGGAACAAGGGATATTATTGAAGAAATTAAAAGTTGCTTACAGTACTTGCCCAATCAATGGCTTTGGGGTTGTTGTTTTTTTTTGGTTGGTTTTTATTTTTGGGCAGAGAGGTAGGGGTTTTTTTTTAAGCAAGTTAAGCAACTACAATGTGATGGATAAGAAATATTAACAGCACAACAAATGTCATTTAAATTACAAAACAACACAAATGGGTTTCTTTTTCATTTGGCTGTTTTACCCCCTTTATTAAAAACCATTTACTTTAGAAGAAGCATTCTTTCTATAAATTACTACAGCAAGTATGTCAATGTAGTTAAAGTGACACATCAACCTGGAGCTTTGCCAGTTTCAAAAGGTGGGTTTCTGGCACTAACCCTGTACCTAAATCCCCCCCTTCACCATTCTTTTGTTTTTTCCTTTTTCAGCATGCTTTTCTCTCCCCTGCTACTATGAGAAATGTCCCAATGGAAAACTGAGCACACATAGGAAGTTGTAAAAACAACTGCACACACAGTGCTATCAAATGCATAAAGTAAAACTGAAAAAGCACAGAAAAAAATCTTAGACGTTACCTGTGACAACAGTAAGTAAATTTTCAGATAGAAGTGTGATTTTCTTTTTTAAGTTGATGCGTCTCCTTTAAGGATCTGTCTTCGCTAAATAAAGGAGGACTTCCAATCCATTTCACTGCCCTCTTGCTAGACTCTGCTCCCCCAAACTATAATATATTAAATCTATAAAAATATGAAGCTTCTATGTCTAAAACTATATATAAACAAAACTAAAACGTGCAAATGAAAAAGCAACCATTTTTTCTTTAATATCCCATCCCGTTTTCTGTCATACTCTGCTGCACTGCTTCTAATTTGGATCCAATCTTGCAAGGAGATCTGTGAGGACACAGAAGCCTGCCCGAACAGAGACTTTTGTAGGATCAGGGCCTTAGTTAATCCCAAGACCTTACAGCTCTCTGTAAAGTACCATGCACACCTATGACACCTGTAGAAATCTAAGTGTCGCATTTCCATTATAAATTTGTTTTCAATAATTTATAACCAAAGTTAAAATTCAATCCAAATGAAGTGGGGCAGAGAATTTTTTTTAAACTACAATAAGTTGGCCATTTTTTGATGGATGGCCAATAAAGAATTTACCATTTTGGCTTGAGCTTGCATTCGATGCAGGCAAAACTCCCACTGGCTTCACTGGGAATTACACCTATTTGGATAATGCAGGACTCAGCTTTGTGTGTATTCCTTCCAGCTATAATTTTTTTTTTTTTAAAGGTAGACTTAAAAAAAATTAATTTGAATTTTACAAAATAAACCTGTAATTGTTGGCAATCACTACACATGCAACTCCCAGAATTGGGAGCATCATCCACCTCTGAAGTCTGTAACAGGGGCTAAGTACCTTATTATTTTTGGCAATGTTATCATGCATATAGAGAAACTTTCCGTGCTTTACAAATACTAATGAATAAAGCCTCAGCCTACTTCCCTACTTCACAAGCGTGTTTTCCCCTTTTACACTTGAGCAAACTGTGCCATGGACTAAGTGACTTGCCCAAAGGAGATACAGCAATTCTCTATAATGACAGGGCCCAGGTCCATTAACTCAACCCCATGCTTTAACTATTAAGACCACCACCTCTTTTTCTCCCAATAATAAAACGAGCATATAGAAGTTCAAAGGAGTTCCCCTTGAACAAACACTACTCCGTTTTCTTTTTGTACATATACTAAAAATATGGAACCATAATATAACACTACATATCTTGCAATATATGCATTCATAACATTCCATCAGGGCATAAGAATGTATTTTAATGACGTGCAAAAAAAAACTACATTAAAAGAGATTGTTAAGGTTGCAAAGTCAAGCACTCAAGTTTGGAAAAGCCAGAATTAATTGCTCATGAAACCTTAGTTTGGGACCCTTGAGCATACGCATTATGGCACAGTCTTTAATTACATGATCATATACTATTTTTTCGACAGGACTCCCACCTCATTCAGTGTGCAGGAGGGACTTAGTCTCAGGAGGAATAGGTGATGTGTAATAAAGGAAGATCCTACCAACAACAGCCATGGCTCTGTTGTTGAAGTTGGAAGGTATGTAGTGAATGAGGCAGGGAACTGCAGGAAGAGAAAGAATAGTTTCATGGTAAGGCAGTTGAATGCTGCCCCAGAGAATGAGATTCTCTCTCTGCCACACAGTTCCTATGTGAGGCAAGTCACTTAAACCAAATTTTCCACAGGTGGCCACCAACTGCATATTCCTCATATTCTGGGTATCCAAATTAAGACCAGGGGCACAATTTCAAGAAGTACTAAGCATTCACAGCTGCAAGTAAAGTCGATGGGAGCTGTGCTTTGAACACAAAGTGCTATATGATGCTAAGGATTCTGAAAAAATCAGGTCCTAGGCATCTCAGATTGGGTATCCAAAATCTATGGATTCTTTTGACATTAAAACTTTCTGTGCCTCAGCTCCCCATCTCCTAAAATGGTCACCTCCTACAGGTTTTGTGAAGACTATTAATTGTTTGTGAAGCCCTTGGCTACTATAGGATGAGTGCCATATAAAAGCCAATGAGGAAATTAACAATTCTGTCTACATAGCAGGGTATTTACACCATGCAGTAAATAAGGCTGAGGGCCATACATTGAACAAGAATGAAATAATGAACAGCTGCTCATTAATTTAGCACCATCCAGCCTGCACCCAAATGAGGCAGGGTCCTGTGAAAAAAAATGCAGTATGTGATCATGGAAAGTCTGTATAATGTATACATACAAGGAAATCTCAATTCTGACATTTCCTAGCATTTGAGTGCTTGATTTTGCAACCTTAACATTCTTTTAACATCATTTATGGGCAATTTCCTAGGTTTTTAAAAAGCAAACTGAAAAAACAAAACCTAATTCCATCATGTAGCATCATATTGACACTGACAAGGTTCATTAGCAGGGTTAAAAACCTTTAGATACACCACACAGCCCTCTGCTACTTGAACTACTGGAGTAACTGATAGCACTAATAGTTTGTCATCTTCTACGCAGACCAGCACAAAAGGGAGATGAGCCACTTGCAAATACCTGTAAAACACTTTAGCTATTTATAACAAACCCTTGGAAATAGTTTTCCTTATTGGATCCCTTCTCCCCACAATCATATGGACAAAAAATTAACCTGGCATTTCTTACACACTATGCAGTCAGGTTTGGTTTTCAAATAATTTAACAGATACAAACACATACTTCTATACAGATGTTGTAAATAAACAAGAAAAAACAGGGCAGAATGAATTTGAAGCTATCGATCTTCAGATTTTTAATTTACAAACCATTTCAAATAAACATTCACTCTGAAAATACTAGTTTACAATTTCCCTCCATTTCCTGCCAGATTTATGGAATTTAGCCTAACTTTAGTTCCATAAAATCATTATGGTTGAAAATGTAGGAAAAGTTCTCATTCCCCCCAAGTTTTACCACTACCACAGGTAGAAACTGGTAGAATCTCAAGTCTCCTTTCATACACACTGCAAACTAAATGAAGTGTAAAGAATATCAAATTCCTGAAGTTTCAACAAGAAAACGTCATCAAATGTAACTATTAAAAAAGCCACCATAAAAATGTGAAGCTTAGATGATGCTGTGGGAAACATATCTCTACCTCGTTGATGCTGTAACACTGCTGGAGTCCAAGATGCTCTCTGTCATATCATGTACCATATCTGGCCTTTCCTCAGGTTTCTCTGTGCTATCTTCCGGAAGTTCTTCAGTTTGCTCAAGCTTTATATCCTCTTCCTCCTCCTCCAAGAGATCATTTATCTACAGAAAGATTAATAGGGTTTCGATAATTATTAAAAAAAAATCAAATAATTTTACAGAGCTGGAAATATGTGGTGTTATGGGATATAAAACACTTTAAGAGAAAAACATCTTTTCAAATTTTTTTTAAAAGTTACAAAACACAAACTAGAAAGGAAGCAGCCCAAACCACGCCTTTAAAAATACAAATGCAGAACGGTCTCCACTGCTAAATAAGCCACTAAAAATTTCATTAGAATACAAATTGAAAGAAAGCACCGTAAAGCAGTAAATCAAAGGATGAGGAGTCAGGAGATCTGGTATCTATTCCCTTATCTGCCACAGAAGTAATGTGACACGGCGCCCAAGTTTCCCAGCCTCGAAAATGAGGATGGGAAAATGCTTACCTACTTCACAGGGTTTTTCAAGATTTATTCATTAGATGTCTGAAAAGAACTTGAAAATCCTAGAAATGCTTGGACTTCTATAGTACCTTCAATCTAAGGATTTCAAAATAGTGAGCACCCTTTGTAATACCAATTTCAAGTCCAATAGTATAAAGGCATAGATTTGTGCCCAGTCTGTTTTGTGATTTAACAGGTTATCAAGGAACCCTAACCAATTTTTTTTTTCTTTCCAGGTGCATAAGATGAGCATATTAAAATCTGGCAATTAAGTGTGAATATAAATAGGCAGCAGGTGCAACTTGCTGTATTTTAAAGACTGGAACATCTTAATCTATTGGCTTTTCTAATACTTGAATATGTAAACCTTGCTCTTAAAGAATTTCTGCTTTTTTCCACTTGATTGATACAGCAATTTCATATTTAAAAAACAGCCCTGTCAACCCCTATCCAAAGACATAGTTACTTCTTTTGAACTGAATATACAGGGTTAGATTTTCAGAGTTAGTTGAACAAAACATCTGCCCAATCAAATCACAAACTAATGCCAATATTTATTACTATGCATTAATTTTCTATTTCCTAAGTTCATAATATCGTGTCTCTCTGCCCCCCAAATATTTTCATGACTCTCTCAAAAACAGATTTTTTTCAATATCCACATATGCATATGATAGGTGAAAATGTTTCATTAAGGAACAAATATCAAATTTCTAAGTTTATTCTGAACAGCTACTATGTGGAAAGTAAGGAGGAGAGTAATTATGAGGTTATTAAATTTTATATGGGACTATACTGATAGTTAAAAAAAATAATCTCACTCTTCTGTACATTAACAGAACTTATCAAATCAGTGGTAAAATGTGAGTGTATCCACAACAATGACTGGCAGCCAGTTTTTCATTTACACGATGGGTAAAATGAATGGATCAAATACATAGGAATATTTGGGACTGCAGCTCAAGTGGATCTGCATTTGTTCAATAAGGGCAAATATGCAGGTATGTTGTTTGCTGGAACTTGGAGCAAAGTGACATCATCATTGGAATTTGACTAAAAATCATTTTTCATTTGCATAACACCACACCTAGATGCAATGGTGTTTACTATTGGCAAGGAACCTTTTACTGATTGGCTGGTGATCACAACGTTGTGTGTGTGTGTGCAGCCAGTAGCTTCTAAGACAAATAGGAAGTTCACTAAGCAGTACACTAATGTTACCATTTAACATGTTGTTGGAAAAACTATACAGGATTACTTCTCTCGAGAGCATCACTGATATATTATGGTGGTATGCTTTCGATTCTATATAAAAGAAAAATAGTAAGACTTGCTTCTTGCTGGAATGCCTCCAGTAGTTCTTTGGAAAGATTCTAAACTAAAAAGCTAAGAATTTTGCTACTTCAGGGGGAAAATAAAAAAAAGATGTAAGCAGACTAGTAAATTAGTGATGGGTAAAACTAAAAAAAAGGTTTGCTTCAATTTAGATACAAATACTCCATGCAGTCCTACAAGCGTCGATTTTCAACACTGTTTCCTTTCTAGGTACTCCCCCCCCCCATTTTATAAATAACTCAAACTTTAATTATAATTTTTGCATTATATTGGTCTGTATATCTGACACCTTTAATAACTTTACACTCCATCTTCTTGATTAGGTAAATTTATGACTCAGCCTTTCATCTTGACCGATTCTAATTGCCTCCACTATGCCTAAATTTGGTATTCCCTAGTCATTCCTGACACTGAATTCTCCTCCTCCTCCATCTATATCTACAGAGTTGCCTATCACCACTCCACCCCTACTAAAACACTATTCCAAGCCAATATATTTTATACCCTTATTAAATTCTCTTTTCAGTGGCCATCCGTTTCAGCTAGCCAAATTCTAATATGTAAAATGCTGCCTTCTCCTACATATCAAGACTGCATCATTCCCACTGCTAAACAAGTGCTTTAGCCTCCACATTCATTTCAGAATATGCTTCAAAATTGCTCTCCTTATATCATCTCTAAGCTACATCGAGGACTTAGTCTCTTTTCCCACCAGCCTTCTCTTTATTGGCACAATCTCTCCTACTAAAACAACCTAGTTCCTGTCATCTGGAACAGTCTTGTGTCTGTCTCACTGACTCGCCACCTATTTTTAAGTCTGTCTTTTCCATGGACTATACCTGTAGTCTCTCTCCCTACATTTAATTCCAATAAGTATTTTAAGTTACAAATTATATGGAGTTGTCGGTACAAAATAAAGTTGGTCTCACAACCTCAAGGCTAATTAAGGGTTTCACTCCCTCCCCAATTTGCCTAAATCTGATCACCTTTTTCCAGGACCCGCTAGAACACTTTTCCTAATGTCACAAGGTGTGCTGCCTTCTAAATCCTAAATTAAATACAATGAAATCAACCTAAAAATGAGCACATATTTTTGTAATTGCCTTTATGTGTTCTCAAAAAGAAGTGTGTAGCTGGATCTCTGCCCACCCCACCCATTTCTCCAGATCTACAGAAGGATTCAAAGATTTATGCATGGGTGCACCTAATACCTAACTTGGTAAAAGACCTATATGCCAAGTTACCTGAGTACCAATTGTCTGTGCATGTCCCTTTTTTGGGCACAGAGTTTTGAAAGTTTAGTCCTTGTAGTAAAGCGAAACCACAAAGTTCTAATATCAAAAGATATACAGTACTAATGACTCAAGAAGCCCTCAATGCCAACTGGCAAGGGAATTACAGGAATGTCCTGATTCTTGTATGTACATTCTAGTTCACCAAACAATGTCATGTGAGGTCTTAAACGAAAGGAGAGGGTCACAATGGTCATTAATATAATTGTGAAATGTATATACAGATACTAGATAAGGAGTTCTATATATATATACTGAAAACATGTTTTTAGATTGTGTATCACAGCACCGGTGGAAAAAATAGGTTGTGTGTCCGACAAGAGATATTAATTCAGCTGAGTCTCTGTTGAAATGTTAATTAAGCATTGAAAGCCAACACAATGGATACCCATTATGCCTGGGGGAATTCTACACCACTGTGCATGCACAGAATTTATGTCTCCCGCAGATTTGCTTCCCCGCAGAAAAATGACTTTCTGATGGGGAGGCAAAGGGAAGCCACAAGAGTGGTCAGACAACCCTCCCCAGCAGTATGTTTCAGGTGCCCAGAGAGGTAAATAACTGTGGGGTAGGGTGCAGGACTGAGGAAGACCTGGCTGGTGGCTCCTACCCTGCACCAAGCTCAGCTGCTAGTCCCGGCTGGGCTGGGGAGGAGGGGGACTTCTTCTTCCCCTGCACAGCATCCAAGGCCGGGTTAGACCCAACCCTAGATTTCTCCTCCAGCTGCAGCAAGCTCTGAAAACTCCCCCCCAACCCTGCTTCCTGCACTCATCACTCCTCAGTGGCAGGGGGAGGGATCCCTTTACAGGGAGCTGCTCCCCCATCTTCCCCATCCCTGTGCATCCAGACCCCCTCATATCCAGACCCTCCTGCCGAGCCCCACTCCCTCTGCACCCGGATCCCCACCCTACTGAGCCCCACCCCCCAGCATCTGGACCCCCCATTTAGCCCCCCACACTGAGACCCCCCCCTCCCACCTTCTCCCCCGCCACCCCCCCCCCCCCCCCCCCCCCCCCTGCTGAGCCCCAACCATCTTTACCTGGACCCCCTTGCAGAGTCCCATTACCATTGCACCCAGAAACCCCCAACAAGTCCCTGTGTATCCACATTCCCTCTGCACCTGGATCCCCCACTGAGCCGCCTGCTCAGAACCCTCTCAACCCACACCTGGATCCCCCCATCACCCACTAAGCCCCTCCACACTTGGATCCTACCTTGCTGAGCCTGCCTTCCCCACCTGGTGTACCAGGGACAGAAGGGCAGGGCCCTGGGATGTTTCTGGGGGAGACCCAGTCCTTGCGCTGTGATGGGGTTGGGTGCAGCCTCACCACTGAGTCTGTGTCCTGGGGGGGGAGGGGGGAAAGCTGCACAGTGATTTCCCACTTCTGTGCAGCCAGAGGCCTGTGCTCCCCAATGCCATGCTAGAGCCTCCACAGTTATTTGACAAATAAAATTTGCAGACTTTTAAAATATTGTGCACAGTATTTTTATTTTTTTGGCGCAGAATGCCGTAAGGAGTAACTCATTACATACAAAGTCAATAAAGATGTGAAGTCAGCAGGAAAGCAGCACAGAGGAAAATTAAGCCACAAGTGACTATCCTGCCTCTGAGTACAGACAATGAACTTTGAGAAGTATAAGCAGAAGACAAAGAACACACCCCTTTATCCTGCATCTAGGAAGTAAACAGGCAGTGCGTTTTCATTCATGAACATGGGATCTTAGCCAACCTTGGTTGAAATGCTGCAGAGGACTTTGGGGATGAAAAACTTCTTTAGACGGGGAAGTTAACCTGTTAGTTAAGTTTAGTCTCTACAAAGTGTGTTATGATTGTTTTATATGTAAACATTTGTTTCCAATATTCTTACTCACTATCACTTGAATATTTGAAAATAAACTTATATTTATAGTGAAGACCAGAATAAGAGCTGTGATATTAAGCAAGGTGCTGATCCTGAGTTGAATCATATAAGCTAGTGTATATCCTGTTCCTCTGGGGACAGCAGACCTGTATTTCTGTGACTCTTCAATTCTGAAGGGGCTGAACATTACAGGAGAAATGCTATGGGGTACTAGAGTGCATCTACTGTTAACCTGCAAGGCAAAGTAAGGGCTGGCATAGCCCAGAGAAGAGTGTTCGGGTGGCTGATTAGTTGGGTGGCAGCAGGAATCTGATAACGAGTTAAACACAAGCCACACTCCCTCACACTGGAGGCAGAGGGTTAACAAAGTGACTCGCAGTCCTGGGTACCCCAAGACCCATCACAGTAATAAATCTTGATCAGTGCCTGGCGTATTTTTCAATTCTAGAGCATTACCTGCAGAATCCAACAAGAGCTGAAAAATTTCGTAATGGATTTTAACATTTTTTCTTTAAAATTAAAGTTTTAGCCCTTATGTTTTCAAGATAGTCTAGCTGTGAACAAAGTACAGACAAAGTGCAGGGATATCTTCTGGAGTCCGACTGATAGCCTAGACTAATAGCTGTGAGAGTATGTTAATTCAAATTGCACAAAAAATTTAAACATGAACTGTGGAGGAGGGGGAGAAATTGCACAAGTTGTTGCTTCTGCAGGACAAGCTCATGCATACCCCCCACCCCACCCCACCCCCAAGCTCCCATACCTCTCTGTTTCAGTAAATCGCTGCACTACAACCCTCAAGCCAGTGTCTCTACGCAACCACCTTCTTCCCCTACCCTCCATTCTCCACTTCTCCCTTCCATCATATACCAGGGTCCTCCATTGGCTTCCTACTATAGCTAACCCTAACCCCCTTTCCCCCCCATTACCAGGGTCTCCCTTTCTTAACCCCATTGCTAGGGGCTTTGCGTGTACCCGCTCATGTTCCTCTTATTCTTCTGACTTCTCTTTCAAGGTTTCAACTGTATTGGGAGGATGGCAGAGTTAAGATGAGGAGTACTGGTATGTTGAAATAGGTTAACCGCTGCCCTCAATCAAGAATTACAAAGGTGGTTGAAACTGGTAGCTCTGCTAACCAGATAGCAGGGGCTCCATACAGCCCACATTTCCCTCTTTCGTTTTTCCAATGTTCTCCAAAAATCAATAGGGTTCTGCCCAGCAATGACTATAACATTCCCTGAGATTTTGGAATTGATCAGATACAAAGTTCAAAAGTTATCATGTCACATCCAAAACACAGTAGCGCCATCAAGCGGAGCATAAGGCCCTGCAAGTTTGGGCAATAAAAAATAATGCCACCAACTCACTCTTACACAGCACTTTTCATTCTTCAATCTCAAAGCACTTTACAAAGGAGGTATCATTATCCCTGTTTTACAGACAGGGAAACTGAGACACAAAGAAGGGAAATCATTTGCCAGTGGCAGAGCCAGGAATAGAACCCAGGTCTGAGTTCCACTGAGGCCACACACTTATCAGCATAATCACTAACTTTGTGGTTCTGAATCCATTTGCTAATTAGCTCTCAGCTCTTTAGCATTACTGCTCCACAGCTAGTTATGTTTTATATTTTTCATTCAACATGACACGACCCACCTCTTCGTAAGGGTAAGGTATTATTTTAGTTCTAATTCTATGGTGCACCCTTCTCCTATAAATACGAGCTGTGAAACGGATCATTTCACAAACATAGCTACTTTAACTAAAAAATAAAGAATTAAGATAAAGTTTTAACGGTATGCACTCTAAAAGGCTATATTCAACAGTACAGTATAGTTAGTTTTATTCCAACACATCTTGAGAAAAACAAACTGCTGTAACAGAAGTTTAAAGTGACAGAATACTTCCACTTAAATATACTCACCTGCTCAGTTATTGAACTTAAATCATTAGTAGATGAAAAATCTTCCTCTTCATTTTCAAAGAATTCATAGTAGTTCTCCAGAAGTCCCGCCATTATTCTGCTAACTATTTCTTGCTCTTTCAGATCCTCCACATCTGTGTAAATGCTAATAAAGATTCCAAACTATCTTAGTTTAAAGACTAAAACCACCTAATTCTCAAAAAATTCCTGTGAATGGCTTTTATGATCGACTAGACAGCCATTCTTTATTCTTTACACTGATTCTTGTTTCATATTCTGAACACACAGAATTACAATCTTAAGTCCCAACTTCAAAGATGTTCCATATGAGCTCTGCCTGCAAGGGATGCATTGTAAGAAGGGGCATTACGATTTTGTTTTGGATAGTTTATACTTGAAGGTTGTTTTAAACAAGCTTATGTAACTATTGCAATTAAAAATCGATCTTTATATAGTAAAGAATGGCACTTTCCTGATACAGAGAAACAACTACTATGCAATCAGAGTTAACTTAAACAACTTCCCTCCCTATGTTTTACACTAATTTTAAATATTATTTGTATAAATACACTATATAAGACAATATTCTTATGAATAATGATACAACTAGAATAATACAGCAATTATGCAGAGTCACATAAAGGATGGAATGAATTTGTCGAATTAACTTACTGGAAAACATCTGGACCAAAGACAGCAGCCAAAGAACTCGCAGACCAAATTTCTTCATGATGCGATGCTACATTGGCTAAAAATCTACACAGAAACTTTAACAAACTGTAATTAACAGGCGGAAGCTGCTGCAAGAGGAACCTCAACTTTCTTCCAAATTCATCTTCGTTATTATAATCTGTAAAATGTAATGAAAGGATTTTAATCTAAATTAATATATTTCAGATATTTTTCACATTTGATATTACTATGTATCTCAAATTTTGACTAAAACTAAGCCATTTCACCTCTGAAATTCAAACAGATATACCAATTTACAACCTGCCACCCCAGAATTTGAATTTCATTTGCTACGCCAGGACTTCTGACTCCATGCTCTTCCAAATGGAAGAGGGGAAAAAAGAAAAATCCATCCCACAAATTGGGGTGGAGGATGGGGGGGGGCACTTTTACATCTTCCATCCTTATTACCAACATAACATTTCTCAATTGTTTCCTCTCTCTCTCAATTCAGTCTCTGTAGCTGTCCTCCCTCCTTACTATGTCAACCTCTCTCAGCAAGAACTTTCACATATTCCTCCACAGTTCCTCTTCATATAGTGGTGCCTCCGGAACACTGAAACATACTAGTCTCCAGTCCACATTTATGTGATGCTGTCAGGTGACTTTTCTTTACTGTAAACTGGCTTTCTGCAACAAAGCATTTGATAATCTGGACCAGTATGTTCCCCTCTGCTGCTTAATTATTCTACCTAGCAAGTCCAATCACCACCTTCCAAGGTATTTCCCCCCAAAACACTCACCCAGCTGCACTCCCCTCTACCGGCTAGCTCCTACCCTTTATTCAGATGTATTCTTCCTTAAATATTAAAACACTTGTGGACAAGTTCAATTAGAAACAAGAAACTATAATATTTTAAAAATCACAATGAAGTCTAACAACTAATTATCAGCATCAAGATATAAAACCCTAGCGGGTTCCATATTGCTGGAAAACTCCTTTTACAGATAGGAAAAGTCATATAGGAGGAGGAGGAGCAGAATGGGTCACATCTTGGACCAAAACAGGGTACTCTTTCTTCTCTGACAGAAACTCACTATGCCTTTTCTATTCTGGGTAGGGAAATAGAGGAGTTGTCTGAAAGTTAATGAATGGACACTCGGTCAGCAAGACAAAAAAATAAAATAAAATAAAATAGACCAAAACACATTGGTCTGGAACATCAAAAATTAAAGCAGAAAGCACTATTGTGTAAAAGCATAAGTGCAGTGATGCCATTTGGTAATTCTGTAGGATTTTTCCATTTAGGGAAAATGAAAATGGTTAAGGGAGTGGTAAACCTATATGATTTGAACCCATATGCAACCAGCTACAGAAGAACAATTAATCTCATCGGTGCAGTAAAACAAAGAGCTGAATAAAGTGGTAATACTTTCTTTTAACATATAACACACAGTCAACTTCACTTTAGACTAAGTTTAGGAAACAGAGCAATGCAAAGAAGAAAACACTTTCCCACAACAATCAACTGGTTTTGCCCTTTAAAAAATGTGTTAGTCTGTCTAAAATTTATGTTCTGAACAACACAGTCAAAGACCTGAAGTGAGAAAGTACTTATCTGTAAGTGAAGTCCTCTGAATGTAGTCCATGGATACACACTTCTGAGACACATGGCCTATGGCATCAGGGTCAAATTCACACTTCAATTAGTAAAGACACTTGCCTTCGAGGAACCACCATTAGGCCTGCACAGAACGAGCCTTAAAGGGTATATATGCCACACCTTGTTATATAACTGCAAGTTATGTTTACAACAACCTACAGAGCAAAGTGAACCGGTTCAAGAGCGAGGATGCTACAGAAAACCATGTACCAAAAGCCACTAACATCTTCTGATAATCCTACTTATTTCAGTCATTCCCTTTCCTAAACTGTAATTGATTTATAATCCTGGAAATTAAGAAGTAGAGATATGGTTCTATTAGACATTCAAAATGTAAATAAAGCATGATAAAAATGTTGTTAAAAACCTTCAACTTAAAAAAGAGGAAATCAATCTTTCTAGTTAAATGTTGTGTTTCCTAGTGGTGTGTTCAGTTCCATCCAGGAAATAAAACAAAAAACACTTTCAAGAGCTTCATGAAATCACTTTTTTCCCCCCCTCTTTTTAAAAAGGGAAAAATTATGCACTTTTTTCATCTTAAACATACAATTCTCATGCATGTGTACTAATATAAAATAAACTAAGTACCAAATATCCTGTAATACAACATACCCTTAAAAGTTTACACAAGATATGGGGAATAGGGAAGGTCAAGACATACAAGGATCCCAAACATATATAAGGATGGGAATTATGACCTCTGAAAATAGCCCATATACCATATAACCTGAGATGAAATCCCTCCAAAATCTGGCCCATGACGGAGCAGGGGGGCGGGGGGGAGGGGAGGGGAAAAGAGTTTCAACTCTGTTAGAGAAACAATGAGAAACTGGGATGGACAGCTGTATTAGATAACAGAACTATAGCCACTAATCTTTCCCCTGTGACTTAACAATGCTTTGTTATGGAATCTTCTTTTGCAAAAATATAAATAAATAAAATTAAATAAGAATCCACAAGGTATATCTCAAGTCTTCCCAAATCATGTGATTCACCACTATGCTAATCTCTCACTTCACCAGATTAGCTAACACATTGACACAAAATAGCAGTCATTGTAAAAATAAAATTTAGTCTACTGCTGTCCACCTCAGTTTCTCATTATTACTATGGGACTGTTGTTCAAAGGAATGGTATATAGGTGCCTCATCTTTAGGACATCCATTCAAATCTGACCCAGATTGTTAGTAGCCAAAAGTTATGATCATCTCAGGGATACTGGCATCCTATAAGAAATGAATTGGTGTGCAGTTTCTATTAACCAGCTATCCAGATAACCAATGTATGTTCAACGTTTTAGTGAAGGTATCATCTAAATAGGCATGGAAACTGAACTACCTTCTCACCCTTCAGCATTAATACACGGTGGCAGAACAGTGCTGGGAAACTTGACCTAAAACCCTGCCCCACGCTGTATCCCACTATAAACCAATAGGGCTTCTGCCATGAAAGCTGTCAAGCCTACGCTTGTCATAGCATTAAACTCAAACATGGAAACTTAAATTAATTTACCCTAACAGAATACATAACAAACTTACAAAAGAAAAAAAAAAATCACACTAGAAAAGAACAAGGATAAACAACAGTGAGAAATCACGTCAAACTCCTACAGATGACATTGGGAACTATAGAAACACCAGTTACGTTACAAGGTGTGGTACAACTATGCCTATATACCCTTTGAGGAACGCACAATGTGTTACTAATAGCAGTGCTGCAAGACAAAAGCTTTTACTAGTCAAGTTATGAATTAACTCCTCCAACACTACACAACACAGCAAAGGCCAAGACCCAGGAGAGTGAATACATATGGACAAAATTTGGGAATTAAAAAAGGTGGCAAATATAGGTGGCAATTGGAACAAAAAGGGTTCTATGATGGACATAAAATAAAATTAGCCGTTACATGCTGACCACCACATCTTCTACGGGAATGGAATGTAACTGAAGAATACACTAAAAAGGTAAAATTCCCACTCAAGAGCGTCTGCTGAAGACTCCACCTCCTTGTCACTAAAGCCCTAAATCAGGAGCGTGGTCAAACCCCATGCAATCAGTGGGAAGGAAGCAGGGATGGGGAGAAGAGAAAAGGGTTCCATCCTGATTCTAAATTGATCATGATGGAGTGGGCTGTTTGGATTCAGTAGCCCTGTCCAAACTTACATATCCAACATCCCAGAAATCCATGCACAGGATGATGGGGGGGGCTTGGAAAAAGGTTGATATGAAGATTATGTGGCTGCTTAACTGTCTGCCTGCAAGCAATTGGTGAATTCCATCTCTCAGCCCATAAATAGTTATTTGAACAGAGCCTATTTACTTGGAAAGGAGAATTACATACAAAATAAAAGTGTATTGATATACATATAGAACACTAAAGAAAAAATCTTAGAAATCACTTAAACCTCTTGATTTACTGAATGATGCCTTAAAGCCACTTGCTACCACCCAAATCCTATTCAAAATAATTCTCATTACCTTGAGAAAGTTGCATCAAATGAATATGCAAGCTGCCTGGGATCACCGGCTCTGGAAGTTCTTGAAGAAAAAATCTAAGAAGGCTAATAGCTGAGGGTACATCTGCTTCTTTAACCAAGTCCACGTCTTCTCCATTATCATATCTTTTCCGAAGCCACTCCACTGTCTCAGCATTCCCATTGACTTGAAAAAGTCCTTCTTGTTCCAGACCTCCTAAATCAGTAGAAAGTTGCAAAAATAAATTCAGTCCCAACTCTTGTTTTATCTGATGTTTACTATAAATCCATCATTTTTATGAATTACAATTGATAATTGTAGATTCATGATTAAACACATGCATTTTACAAGAGAATGGCAAAGCAAGTTATTTTGTAAAATTTCTCTGAAAACCAACACCCAAACATGCGTGTACCTTATTTGAAAGTACAATAGCCAGATAAAACATTCTCCAGCCCAAAAAGATAATTTCCTACAAAGTACTGTACTTGGTTGGTTACCATTTTTTCTAAATACTATGAATTCAATCAAATGTAACTGCAGAAGTAAAGGAGTGAAACACATACAACACGGAAATTAGAAACTAAAAAAAAGTTTGACCCATGAAACCATAATAGTTTCTCAAGGCCAGAATAAAATACAAAAACAGTAATGCTAATTAAAACCAATTAAGACGTGTTCCTCATTTAAAATATAGAGGATAAATACATACCATGTTCCTCAATATAGTCCACAACGTGGCGGACTATGAATGGAACCTCATTGTCTGGTTGCCCTTCTTGCTGCAGCTCATCAAGTGGAATTCCAAATATTTTGTTAGCTAGAACAGAGTTGCAGTTACTCAAGGAAGGGGAGGAGCTCTTCCTCATATCTTTTTGCAGCCAAAAATCAAAGCTGTCTTTTCTGTCAAATGAAAGGAATTAAAACTAAGAAAATGTTTACGATGGGACTAGAAGACTAAGAAAATGAGACACTGATATTTTACATATAAGTACATTCATTAGAATTTAAATACTTTCCAACCTCTGTTGGATCACAAGTATGAAACATTTTCATTAGGATCATTGATCCAAGCACAGTAGAACATATGGAGATTGTTCCTCTTGATCCTTAATTTCTGTAGATATGTTTTAATCAAATCAGATAAATCAGCAGCAAAGCTGGTTGACATTCAGGAAAATTCCAGTTACTGGACAATTATTCAAGTAATGTCCAACTTGCTTTAGATTAAGTCTGATTTTCCCCACCCTATTTCTAACTAAGTTTGTTCGTAAGCTTTGGACAATCCACCGCAGAGAATTTTCTGAGTGTATTAAATTGAACTTCCATGCACCAAACCTGATGAAGAGGAACACAGCTGGACGAGACTACCAAAACCTGCCAGTATAAAATAGTCTTGTCTAGTTTTGTTCTGTCAACATAACTATGCAAGATGGAGCTATATGAAAAGCTAAAATCTGGTGTTCTACAGCTGCAATACCACCAGAACTTCTACGGAATCTGAAGACACCGCAGCCTATGCAACTCAGCTTCCATGAAATGTATTTGCAAAAGGCTTTAATGTTTAAACCAATTTCTAAATAAACTTTTAATGCCTGTCTCGCTCTCAAAATATTTTTACTGAAAATTCCCATGAAAAAGATCTCTCAGGTTGACCAATGACCTAGTGGTAGCATTCTTCCTACCATGCAGAAAACCAGTTGTTGCTTGCTGATCTTTGCTCCACTAGTGATCTAACAGGGATTGAAAATGTTGTGGAGGCAGTGTAATTCAATCCTAAGAAGCAGCTACTGATCCAACTCCTTTAGTTGAGTCCTTGACCAATAAGGCACAGAAGGATGGTGTCTTAAAAGAACACTAAAAAGTACTGGGAAAGATGTATATAAAATAGGTGCATACTATTGTTTCAGAGTTGCCTCAAAATAAGCTACTTTTGTTATAACAGAGGAAGTTGCCCTCTTCTGGAGAAAGAATAGCAAAAGAAAAAAATATGCTCGGTTAGACTCAGGTGGCCACTCAAGTGCCCATTGGAAAATACTATATGTACAGACTATTATTAAAAGTATGTTTTACATGCAAGTGGATTATCCTTATTTTATGAGTGGATTGTCAAACTGTAACGCACCAGGCAGATCAGAATCCACAAACTTTCCTACTTCAATTTTTAAAAAGCAAGACTGTTAATAGCAGTGTAAGGAAACTTACCTCAGAGTACTTAAACACCCAAGTTTAAAAAATATTTTCTACGCCAGCTGCCCTCACTGACCAAGCATTCTTTTGTCATTTACGGTTGTTTGAGATTATGGCAGAAGATCAGCCGGTAGTTCCTCATTGAAGAAGAGCAGAATTCGATCAGTACTTCAGCAGTTAATCTAAAAATATGAAAAATATTGTAAGGTCCTTAAAGTTTTAATTTTTTTAAAATACTTGCAAGTCCAAATATTAGTTTGGAAAGATTCTCAGGATCAAGATAAAACAAATGTGACTTTTAAGAACCAACTTCATGCTTCCACCAACCTGGCTCACACGCAGCAACACACAACAGATATGCATAATCCAGTTTGTTCACACAGTAGTTAATCGAAGCTTAATCACGTGCTACCTTAGTTTTAATAATCAGCACAAGTAACCAGAGACAATATGGACGCAGTGAGCATTACAGATGTGCCAGACACCTCCTAGCTGGAGGACTAAACCTACCAGCCGAAGTAAATATGAAAAACAGGATTAGTGAGCACAGACCACCTAGGTACAAGGACAATGCATTGAAAGACATCCAGCCCACTCTGCCCACTGCTTGGAAAAGTGAGGCTTTATACCCATGCTTAGAAAGTCCATCTTTCAGATCTGCTTCTGGCTAGTAGTTTTCATGCATTTAAATCTCCACTTGCCTCCACCTTCTAAAAGGGGAAGGCAGTCAACCCTTCTTCCCACCCCCCACCTCTGCTTCTTAGCTGCTGGGGAAAGATCAGGGTCCTCCACTATTCTACTCCTATAGCCTTCATTTTATGAACCTTTTTTCTTTTAAAGTCTGTCTCTGCTGCTGTTCAGCTTTCCCAAGCAGCAGCTTGACTGCATCATGATTCTTGACAGTGAACCAACAGGTCTGGATAATTTTACTCTGTTGGTATTTAGCAAAGCAACGAGCAGCAGCAGAGATGCTGGAGCTGTCTAACTTCAGAAACATAAGTTTCAATTTGCAATAAAGTAGATTCTCTAAAGTAGATAGGCTAGGGGAATATTTTTAAATGGAAGCTTAGCACTACAGAAACTGATGGCTTCAGCACCTTCATTCACCAGGGAAAGTTCCCCACGCACCACTAACGAGCAGATTTTCCAAGCTCTGCACACATCTCCTTATATCACCATGTGAATGTGTGTTTCTGAAAGCCAGCTCAAAAAGTTCCTTTCCACTTTAACTCAAATAATATGAAAATGTTTGAAAAGCAGTCCACTCAACAATGATCCTTTACCAAGTAAGTACTTTATGGACATTTTTAAATGCCAAGTTACACAGGTTAAGAACTTTTTTTTCCCCTTAAGAAGTGTTATCCATATAAAGATATTATCACTATATAAGTAAATTCATATTAAAGGACTTCTTTAAAGGCACATTTTCCCCCTCCCCCCCCCAAAGTCGTAATGGAATAAACAACAATACATTAGGTGACCATTTGAAGTTATAGAAGTTGCCATGCATTTGCTAAATGAAGAATGTTTACCTTCAGCACAATGTGGTTATTCCTGTTCATGGTAAACTATTCACAGCTTAGTTCATATGTAATGTGCACAAAAGGAATATTTTGTAAAATGTGGCAATGTTACTGTAATTTTCCCCAAACAGAAAAAAAAGCCACTAGCAAAAAACACAATAAAAACCCAGTGAAAAATGTCACTGAATATGAAATGAAACAAAAACCACTACGCAATGCACATTATAAGCATTCCTCAAATATAAAGTACACATTGTCTACAATGAAAAGCTTGCAATTCTGTAAGAACACAATTAAGTCCCCAGCCTACTAAATACAGTCTCACAGTTTTGTTTTTTCTATCTTCAACCCAGACACAGTTTCACCAATTTATTCACTTTTCCAGCCCCCAATCCATTATGAAATTTCAACTAGAACAATCCAAATATGTTAAAAACTATGCTTGATTAATACTGAATTGACTGTCCTCCCCCCATGATTTTTCTTCTAGAACTTTTCCTTTTGTAAAGCTAGATTTGGGGTGGAAGACTGGATCTTTAATTCTGAATACACCTCTACCTTGATATAACGCTGTCCTCGGGAGCCAAAAAATCTTACCGCGTTATAGGTGAAACTGCGTTATACTGAACTTGCTTTGATCCACCGGAGTGCGCAGTCCCGTCCCCCCCCGGAGCACTGCTTTACCGCGTTATATCCAAATTCGTGTTATATTGGGTCGCGTTATATCGGGGTAGAGGTGTACTAGTAAAGAAGAAAGGAAACTTCAGATTATGTTCCCACAGCCATGCTTCAGTCTCTTCTTACAGTTCTGGGATTAACCTCTGAAATTGTTAGGGGGTCAGTCATATTACTACATAATGGAAAGGCTCTATAATTTTACGAATCATTTTTAATTCTGTCCTTATGCAGTTCTTAGTAATTAATTAGCTCAAGCCAGATTTCCACCAAGACAGTTACAGTAGTGTCATCCACCTGTAATGTATCAAATCCTTACAAAAACTCTTGATTACTTTTGTAAATTTAGTGGTTGTTTGTAAAATCTCTATTGTTGTGTAAAATGTATGTTCTGATCAGTCTTCCTTCTTCTCCATGTAAATTTCAACAGATATGGTAGATGGATGAAAACATACATATGTAAAGACACTATCACCTGAGTTCTACCAAACGTAATTGGGAACATGGACTATCAATCCTTTTTCAGTCAACCAACCAAGAAGGTGAGGATAGTTATGGAAGCAGTTTTAAAATTTCAGCATACTTTAAAGCTGTGTTAGGTGGCATTTCTTTCTCAAAAAAATAAGAAATGAAATGAAGAATCAGGAGTTTCAGATGACTGTATCTGAGAATCTCTCAACTTTTGCGTTCCATTTTTGTTGTCTGAGCAAACGACAGTCCTCCTGGTCATAGGTTTCAGAGTGATAGCCTTGTTAGTCTGTATCAGCAAAAACAATGAGGAGTCTTTGTGGCACCTTAGAGACGAACAAATTTATTTGGGCATAAGCTTTGGTGGGCTGTTCTAGCCCACGAAAGCTTATGCCCAAATAAATTTGTTCGTCTCTAAGGTGCCACAAGGACTCCTTGTTGTTTCTCCCGGTCATAGTTCTCTCTGAATTCTTAGACAACATCATCAGCTTAGACAAAATATTCTGCAGTACTCCTTTTCAGGTGTAAAATCAGTAATGGTAAAGTGAGAATGCATTTTCTCCTGTATGGATGAATACCTTTAGGAATGATCTAGCCATTTCTCCTGTTCAGCCAACCATCTTTGAACTATCAATGCTGATTCTTATACGTTCTTCCTTTTCCTCTATTTTATCACTTGCAGCAGCTAATGGTAATCATGCAAGTTTAAGCAAGTTTGGAAAAATATATCCAGGACAAAGCTTCAATCATCTCTTTATATTGCCCATTTTGTGCAACACTGAAAGTGATGTTAATATAAACCAAGGCTACATTTTTCTCATGTTCAGACCTTTACTTTTAAGTTCTAATCACAATTTTATTTGTCATTTTTTAGGTGGCCAAGACAAACAGAGGTTGCTCCTGAATGAAGCTGATAAAGAGTTGCCGAAGGCCTGGGAGAGGAACATCCACTACCAGGGTTATGTTCCAATGATGATTACGAAGCTGGCAAAGACAACTTATCTCAATTTTAGAGCCATCAAAAAGGATCAATATTCTCTGCTACATTTCAATAAACAAAGTTTTATCCAATGTGACATGTCTTGAAGACTCAGAGGAAATAAGTTTTCTGGCTCTATGAAATGAGCACAAATCCCTTCTGCCTTGCTACTTAGCAACTCTTAAAAATGCTAATATTTTACAGTAAAGTAATGAAAACCGATAATTTCTCAAGTCCATTCAATTTTCTCATTTCCTACCAAGCATGTTGTGTTGGATAAATCCATAAAAAGATTCAGACTGCAACACCGGTGTTTGTTAATTAAATGCTAGTTACCTGTTTGCAATACTGATCAATAGCTTCCAAATTTACTTAAGTTACAATCATGAACCATCATCTAGTGCTTTTGACAAAGAAGTCTAAAAATTATTATGAGAAATCTAGCTTTATAGAGAACCATACTATCACATTCTCTGTCCATGTTCCAGGAGATTCTAGCAAATCAAGTCCCCTATCAGCTCACAACCCCAGGCACTGCCTTCTCTTTCTCAATCACCAATGACTGCACCCATTCCTTTTCCCTTGCAGGCTTCAAGATTCTTATTATGAATAAATTAAGTAATTAGAAATTATCTTGATGTTCTCCTCATTTTCCTTTCAAAGTTTTTTCCTTTCAAACTTCACCAGCTAAACGGGACTAAAACGGGCGGACCGGATGATCTTCATCCTAGAATATTGAAGGAACTGGCGCGAGAAATTGCGAGCCCCTTAGCGATAATTTTTAATGCATCTGTAAACTCAGGGGTGGTACCGTTGGACTGGAAAATAGCTAATGTGGTTCCTATTTTCAAGAAGGGGAAAAAAAGTGACCCGGGTAACTACAGGCCTGTTAGTTTAACATCTGTAGTATACAAGGTCTTGGAAAAACTTTTGAAGGAGAAAGTAGTTAAGGACCTTGAGGTGAATGGCAATTGGGACAGATTACAACATGGGTTTACGAAAGGCAGATCGTGCCAAACCAACCTGATCTCCTTCTTTGAGAAGGTAACAGACCTTCTAGATAAAGGAAATGCGGTGGATCTAATATACCTCGATTTTAGTAAAGCGTTTGATACGGTACCGCATGAGGAATTATTGGTTAAATTGGAAAAGATGGGGATCGATATAAAAATCCAGAAGTGGATAAAGAACTGGTTAAAGGGGAGACTGCAGCGGGTAGTACTGAAAGGTGAACTGTCAGGTTGGAGGGAGGTCACCAGTGGGGTTCCTCAAGGTTCGGTTTTGGGCCCGATTTTATTTAATCTATTTATTACTGACCTTGGAACCGAATGTAGGAGTGGGCTTATAAAGTTTGCGGATGACACGAAGTTGGGAGGCATTGCCAATTCGGAAAAGGATCGGGATATTCTGCAGGGTGACTTGGATGACCTTGTAAATTGGAGTAATAATAATAGGATGAGATTTAATAGTGAGAAGTGTAAGGTGATGCATTTAGGGATGACGAACAAGAATTTTAGTTATAAGCTGGGGACGCATCGGTTGGAAGTGACTGAGGAGGAGAAGGACCTCGGAGTCCTGGTTGATCGCAGGATGACTATGAGCCGGCAATGTGACGTGGCTGTGAAAAAAGCTAATGCGATCTTGGGATGCATTAGGCGAGGTATTTCTAGTAGGGACAAGGAGGTGCTGCTTCCGTTATACAAGGCGCTGGTGAGACCTCATTTGGAGTACTGTGTGCAGTTCTGGTCTCCCATGTTTAAAAAGGACGAACTCAAACTGGAACGGGTACAGAGAAGGGCCACTAGGATGATCCGAGGAATGGAAAACCTTTCCTATGAAAGGAGACTCGAGGAGCTCGGTTTGTTTAGCCTAACCAAAAGGAGGCTGAGGGGGGATATGATTGCTCTCTTTAAATATATCAAGGGGATAAATACCAGGGAGGGAGAGGAATTATTTCAGCTCAGTACTAATGTGGACACGAGAACGAATGGATATAAACTGGCCGTGGGGAAGTTTAGGCTTGAAATTAGACGAAGGTTTCTAACCGTCAGAGGGGTGAAATTCTGGAACAGCCTTCCGAGGGAAACGGTGGGGGCGAAAGACCTCTCTGGCTTCAAGATTAGGCTAGATAAGTTTATGGAGGGAATGGTTTGATGGGATAACGTGATTTTAGTCAATTAGGCAATAACGTGCCATCGCTGGTAAAATGTGGGTCCGGCTGGAGAATCTTGCCTGTATGCTCGGGGTTCTACTGATCGCCATATTTGGGGTCGGGAAGGAATTTTCCTCCAGGGTAAATTGGCAGAGGCCCTGGAGGTTTTTTGCCTTCCTCCGCAGCATAGGGCAGGGGTCTCAAGCTGGAGGATTCTCTGCGACTTGAAGTCTTTAAATCACGATCTGGAGACTTCAACAGCAGGGATAAGGGAAATTGGGTGGGCCAGCTTTTGTGGCCTGCATCATGCAGGAGGTCAGACTAGATGACCATAATGGTCCCTTCTGACCTTAAAGTCTATGAGTCTATGAGTCTATGAGAATAGAGTGTTTCAGTGTTAAATTTTCAAGTATGTTAAATTCATGAATCATGTATGTCTACTTTCATAGCACCTAGGAGCCCCAGACCAGAACCTCAATATACTAGGTGATGTACAAACACAGAAAACAGATAGTCCTGCCCCAAAGAGTTTAAAATGTAAGACGAGACACAACAGATGGACAGACAGACAGTGGAGTACAATGAGACAATACACCCATATCTCACAAACCTAATCTGGCCCAACTGATATATTTATGTAGCCCACAGGATATTCAGGCTCTTTAGAAACTAAGCTTTCCTTTAAAAAAAAAAAAAAAAAAAAAAAAAAATATAGCCTCCATGATTGTGAAGAAAAAACTTTCCAAAGTGAACAGAGAATAATCCAAGGTTCCCAAACTGGACTACATGTACCACCAGTGATGTAAGCTTGTTGCAAGTGCTATGCTAAAAGCTCTTAAAAAAAATAAAAAAAATCTTTCCATTTCAAAAGAACAGTTGTCGCATGCACTGCAGCATGCCAGAAAATGCCTGCGAAGCAAAATGCACTCTCTCCTGGCCACTTTAGGCCATAATGAACAACACTTGCAGTGTGTTATGCACGGCGGCAGCGCAGATGGGTGCTGTACTCTCAAGAGGCACACAGATGGCAGGCTTTCTGCTAGGCCTAGCCTTCACTTTCCATCAAGCTGCATAGTTCAAGATACTGAGGTGAACTCCCAAAGTTCCATATCACGCCATCGGAAACAACCAACGGCTGCAAGCCCAGTTCAAAGTGGCTGAAAAATGTCTGGTTGCAGGCAGCCCCGAGATCAAAGGGCCCCCACACAGGAAGCTGCTGCAGAGCAGGAGCTCCCTCTGCACTACAGAGGCTGCAGCCTGGCCCCTGCAGGGCTGGGAGACAAGGGAATTCCCCATGCACACCCCCTAACTCCACAGTGAAGCTAGGACAGGGGGTGTCACAGTGAATAAAAATGTGGCAACAGAACTAAGGAGACACACCTGGTTCTTCAAGCAGCAGAGCAACTGGCTGGCTGCAATTTGAGTCTCTTCCAAGGAGGAAAAAGAATGAGGAGTCCTTGTGGCACCTTAGAGACTAACAAATTTATTTGGGCATAAGCTTTCATGAGCTAAAACCCACTTCATCGGATGCATACAGTGGAAAATACAGTAGGAATACACACACACACACAGAACATGAAAAAATGGGGGTTGCCATACCAACTCTAATGAGACTAATCCATTAAGGTGGGCTATTATCTGCAGGAGAAAACTTTTTTTAGTGATAATCAGGATGGCTCATTTCAAACAGAAGCTGTGAGTAACAGCAGGGGAAAAATTAGCATGGGGAAATAGTTTTTAGTTTGTGTAATGACCCATCCACTCCCAGTCTTTATTCAAGCCTAATTTAATGGTGTCCAGTTTGCAAATTAATTCCAGTTCTGCAGTTGCTCGTTGGAATCTGGTTTTGAAGTTTTTTTGTTGAAGAATTGTGACTTTTAGGTCTGTAATTGAATGTCCAGATAGGTTGAAGTGTTCTCCGACTGGTTTTTGAATGTTATAATTCTTGACATCTGATTTGTGTCCATTTATTCTTTTCCGTAGAGACTGTCCGGTTTGGCCAATGTACCTGGCAGAGGGGCATTGCTGGCATATATCGCATTGGTAAATGTGCAGGTGAATGAGCCCCTGATGGTGTGGCTGATGTGATTATGTCCTATGATGGTGTCCCTTGAAAACATATGTGGACAGAGTTGGCAATGGGCTTTGTTGCAAGGATAGGTTCCTGGGTTAGTGTTTTTGTTGTGTGGTTGCTGGTGAGTATTTGCTTCAGGTTGAGGGGCTGTCTGTAAGGGAGGACTGGCCTGTCTCCCAAGATCTGTGAGAGTGAGGGATCGTCCTTCAGGATAGGTTGTAGATCCTTGATGATGCGCTGGAGAGGTTTTAGTTGGGGACTGCAGGTTATGGCTAGTGGCGTTCTGTTACTTTCTTTGTTGGGCCTGTCCTATAGTAGGTGACTTCTGGGTTCTCTTCTAGCTCTGTCAAATCTGTTTCTTCACTTCAGTAGGTGGGTATTGTAGTTTTAAGAATGCTTGATAGAGATCTTGTAGGTGTTTGTCTCTGTCTGAGGGATTGGAGCAAATGCGGTTGTATCTTAGAGCTTGGCTGTAGACCAGGGGTTCTCAAACTGGGGGTTGGGACCCCTGAGGGGGTCGTGAGGTTATTACATGGGGGGGTCATGAACTGTCAGCCTCGACCACAACCCCTGCTTTGACTCCAGCATTTATAATGTTGTTAAATATACAAAAAAGTGTTTTTAATTTACATGGGGGCGGGGGTCGCACTCAGAGGCTTGCAATGTGAAAGGGGTCACCAGTACAAAAGTTTGAGAACCACTGCTGTAGACAATGGATCGTGTGATGTGGTCTGGATGAAAGCTGGAAGCATGTAGGTAAGTATAATGGTCAGAAGGTTTCCAGTATAGGGTGGTGTTTATGTGATCATCGCTTATTAGCACTGTAGTGTCCAGGAAGAGGATCTCTTGTGTGGACTGGTCCAGGCTGAGGTTGATGGTGGGATGGAAATTGTTGAAATCATGGTGGAATTCCTCAAGGGCTTCTTTTCTATGGGTCCAGATGATGAAGATGTCATCAATGTAGCACGAGTAAAGGTGTTAAGGGACAAGAGCGAAGTCAGCCATAAAAATGTTGGCTTACTGGGGGGCCATGCGGTGCCGCTGACTGGAAAGTATATATTGTCCCCAAATGTGAAATAGTTGTGTGTAAGGACAAAGTCACAAAGTTCAGCCACCAGGTTTACCATGACATTATTGGGGATACTGTTCCTGATGGCTTGTAGTCCCATTTTTTCATGTTCTCTGTATATATCTTCCTACTGTATTTTCCACTGCATGCATCTGATGAAGTGTGTTTTAGCCCACGAAAGCTTATGCCCAAATAAATTTGTTAGTCTCTAAGGTGCCACAAGTACTCCTCGTTCTTTTTGTGGATACAGACTAACACGGCTACCACTCTGAAACCTGTTCCCAGAAGGAGGAGCCCCTGTGTAGTTTTCCTAGCAGTGCAGACATCCAGGACAGGAACTGATGGGCAGCAAGAGACCTCCTGGAGTGGAGCTGCCTGATGCCCAAGTAAAGTCCCGCACTTTCAGCAGAGTCCCCACTCCCCCAAAGGCCCACTGGCCCTTTTACACACACACCCCACCCCCCCCTTTAATGGCACTTCCTCCTCCTTCTCCCCCCCCCCCCCGAGCTACTCAAAATGTTTTGTATTTTTCTTTATTTAAATTTTGTAAAACAGGAAGCAAAGTGAACTTTGGTTTGTGTTCAACAATAATCTAGATAAGAAGGAGTAGGAACCTCAAATTTAAAATTAGCCAAGTTAAAAAAAAAAAAATCAAGCTACGAATGCAGCTCAGCTACATACCAAGATATATCAAGATGTCATCTATGACACTTGTTTCTTGTAATTTGAATAATACAAAAGACAAATAATGATGTCTGCTTCATTGTGTTTCTTTTTGATGCACTGTCTAAAAACCAGAGATGTTTAAAAAAGGACTTTATAATCAAACATTTTATAGTAAAATAAATGCCTAAGGAAGCCTAAAGTCTGGAAATACATAGAATAAGTCTGTGAAGACCTAAAGTAAATGTGCACTAAAAAGAGAAGTTTGCTTGTCATACCTTCAAACATCATTTTTTTTAAGAAGGTGGTACATGAAGCAATAACTTTTGGGAACCACCAGAATAAGTTAATGCAATATTGCCTTTTTGAATATGTGGACAACCTGAAACAACAACCCAGAAGTGTTAACTCCCTTGCCCTCCATTGATCATATCAGGGTGTTGACCCCAGAGCCTAAAAATTACGCTTTAAATGCCTGTATTATTTAATTCCCAATCATTTTCACAGTTCAGATGGAGAAGGGAGAAATTAGGAGTTGAAGGGAAGAAAGATAAAGATGAAGGGAAAAAAGTAGCTGTGATCCTAAAGATGAAACACATTTCCCGTTAAGGGATGCCAAGGGACAAGATACTGAACAAACCAGTAACTAAAAATGTAGTTACCACACAAATTTCACCCTTGATTTTTGGGCAAACGTCCCACTGACACTAGCAAGAGTGCCACTGTGGATTAGGAACCAATAGTACCCTGACATTTTCACCTCATCCCATATATTAGAAATAAAATGGAATTACGTCCTCTTCAAAAAGGGTAAATGCAAATACTTCAGAATGACACACTAAAAACCTGTTAGGGTGTGTTTTAGTGAAAAAACAAATGTGGGGTTTTCTCCAAATCCAGAATATTTTCTATATTGTGAGGATAGGTTTTATATAAATCACCCAAAAATGCTAAAGTTTCACTTAATCATATAAAATAGAAAGATTCATCCTGACATGACCAAGTATTATAGAATATTACAGTATTAGAGAGATGAAAAAACAGTAAGTCACATTAAATATATCAGCTACAATATCATATCAGCTACACATTAGGGTGAAAGTGTGCGTTTCATTCTGTACTTTGAACTTCTTGACTTTTATCTATTTGTATGTTATATTCCTTTTATGGTGAGTGAATACTTCACAATGTCGGCTAGGGAAACAGCATTACAAGCCTTGGTTTTTGTAATCTTAATGGCATTTGCTTATCTTGGCAACAGAATTACAAGTATTCCACACCCACCAATGAAATAATGCTTTTTAAATGAACTTCAAGTGCATAAGAAGGTAAGAACATTTTATTGTTGATTCTGTGTTTGAGAACTGAATAATAAGTTATGTTACTTACTGATCTTTTTAAAGCATTTTGAGATCTAAAGATGAAAAGCGCTATATAAGAGCGGATAGTATATTGTAACTATTTCCTATTTGCAGTTTATGACACATCACCAGTAGATACTAGTGTAAAACTGAGTTAACAGGTCTCCAATTAAAGGCTTGTGTTCAATTATAGTTGTAGATCTAACCGTTTGGTCTATTTTAAGAACTGATTTATTAAATTTGTGATGATCTGAGACAAGCAGTGGTACAAAGTCTAATGTGTAGGTTCGTGAGATGATTTTTATAGCTTAATCAGAAATGACTGCCTTATCAAAAAGATACTAACATTTCATTTCTCGCTCTGTCCCTAACCTGATGATTATTTAACTCACATGTTCCTTATCTAACTAGTTAACTTAAATACATAGGCTGTAAGGAAACAAGCCTCAGCAATTTTGCACATCATCAAAAGAACTAGAAATATCGACAGTGCTTGTTCTTTCATTATAAACTTAGTATTGATATATACACAAGACTAGATTTCTACTGAATGACCCCAAACACCAGATTACGCTGCCATGAGTTTTTCCTGCATAACCAGACAGCCTCAGAAAGTACTTAAGCCTTCTAGTATTATAACAAAACAAATATAAACACAGAATATTTTGTTAGAATGATGTACTTGTCAGAAATAAAAATAGCATTCCCATAGTGACTCTTAGAATAAGCCAAATTGGCACTTATGTCAGTATAGGGAAGAAATTTAATGGAACAATTGCATCGCAACCACAACCAACCAGTTTTTTAAACAACATATTAATAAAAGTATTATGTAATACTTGTTTGGAATTAATTTTTAAAACAGTAGACAAAAAACAGACTAATGATGGTGAGTGTTTCTATATGTATTTTCTCCTCTTTACAATTCAGTCTACAGTCATTTGATTTTAAGAGGAAGAATCCGTATTACATTTTCTTCACAAATCAAACAAAAACAGGTCTTAATCAACACTGCCACAACCTCTAGTGGCTATCATTAAAGGTAAGCACTGCTTACAGTAATTACACTCAAAATTTAGAAAAATGTACAAGTCTTATCTCAAATACTTATTGTACGGTTGTCTATTCTATTTGTAAACTTAGTAAAAAACAAAACCAATACCGACAGATTTGATTTAAACGTAAGCACTAGGTTGCAATTTTACAATCATTTTACAAAGAATACACCGATGAAACACTGCAATCTGTTAATCTGTTAAAGACTAGTCCAAGCACCACTAAAAATCAATCATTCTTTGAAAATATGCTCACTAATATATTAAAGACATCATTTTATTCACTTACTAGCTCAAATCCAGAGGAATTTTAACAGCATATCTCAGCAACTTAAAAACAAGATTCCCATGTAATTTTATTTTTTCAATAAAAATGAATTAAACCACCACATATACCAGAAAACAAAAGTGGAGGTCTCTTGCTTTCTGCTTTACACACACCACTAAACACTGCCAGATTCTCTCCCTCAGCTGCTGCCAATGCTCATGTGCAGAAATGTAAAGAAACTTCCTGCTAGCACAGATCACATCTCATTCCTAACAGCCACTAGTTAATAAATAAAAAGCCTTTTGTATCTTGTGTAGGAGCTAATTATGTTTGTCTTACTTGCCCTACAATAATGAAAAACAGCACTCCATAAAACAAGCACCTGTACTTACCACCCCCATCAGATAATACAGACCTAATAAATGTAATGGCATTATAAAAAACGCACAATTGAGTAACTAATATATTAACAGAAAGAAAATATCAGTAGAGCGATGCAATGAAAGAGATTCACATTCTGTAAACAAGACTGTTTAACAATTATTGTAACTGCTACAGACTGATTCCTGTTCAGAAATCAAGTTATTTCACATAGCTTCCCCTCACCCCCCAAAAGGCAAATAATGCAAGTACATAATGCACTTATAATTATAAATAATGTTATCCCATTATAGAGATTTGTCTCTATTTCCCCCCCTCTCAGATAGGTGAACAAAAACACACGTGAACTCAATGCTTCACAAAATGCGGTGCTTGGTCCACTTGCGACAGGCAGACTGCCTCTATTATGGTGATGACCATTTGAAACAAAAAGGTGGTCCTACAGTCCCAGAAAGTTTTGAACGTGCATGCATGTACTGTTCATACAGAATTCCATTCCACAGCTATGTCTATTTGAGCTGCTGCAAAGGAACGAACAACTGCCAATGAGCCTTGTGGTTCAGCATTTCTTAATGCAACTTCAACCACAACCAAATTTACAAACATCACTAAAACTGAAAGGGTAACAAATACACAGGATGACATAATCAAACTGAAAGCGACCTGGAAAGATTAGAGCAGTGAGGGTCTCAGGCAATGACAGACTGGATACTCATTAAATGTAAAGTCCTACACCCAAGCAAGAAAGAAAAGCAGATACAGTATAGGAAGTGGGGCAGAAGGGGAAACAAACCAGCTGCCACTTCAATCACAATACGTTTAGCTTTATTTTGTCCAAGTATTACATTATGTAATCAAACACACATGCAGTAAAGTTTTAATTAATACACTGCAGGGAAAGGTGGAATGGAAAGGGAATCTGTATGAGCAGAGAAGCTTGTAGGATAGAATGATCACCGTTAAAATCTTTACAATTGCTGTTTGCAAGTAATTAACCTGACCAACACATTCTTATATTTAATAGAATTAAATGGGGCTCTGATTAGGCCACCTGCCCATGTATAGTTTGCAGGAGCAGGGCCATAAACTTTACTGTAGTGACAAGAATTTAAATGTGATGCAATAATTATAGTTTAAATTAAATTTTTCTCCCTTCCAACACATATTCTGTACTTAAGACAAATACCCAGAATACCCAAAGAAGAGACTAGAACCCTTTATGCATACACGGGTGAGGAATCATAAATTAAAAAGAGAATAGCTATTAATTACCATATCACAATAAGGCTCCTTATTTGGCTACAGCCAGAAAGCAGACCTAGAGACAACTACAAAATACTGCACACTTCTAGCATTACACTGCTCCTCCCACACACTGAAAATAAAGGATGTACTCATTGTACCCAGGTTCTAATGCATTTATCTCTTTATGAAACTGATATGACATACAGTATTGTAGAAACTATATTCTAACTGCACTCCAAAGAAAATATATAATAGAAGTTGCACTGAAATATAAATCTGTGATTTGATCTTTATGTATTCTCAGAGCAGTGTGAAAGTCTGGTCAACTCAGATTCAATTACCAGCAATAGATCAAGAATATATTCCAGAAATCAAAACTAATCCCTAATTCTACCAAGGAATACGCTATACCATTCTTTTAAAAGAAAATGTGTTGAAATGTGCAGAACGACATGTTCAGTGAGAAACAGGCACAAAGAGGGGTTGCAAAAGGTTAGCTAGCTTCTCACAAAGTGAAATAATACTTAGATTCTAGGTTGGATTCCAACTTCAGCATGAAAAATTACAAACACAGATTATTCAGCAGATCACTATTAGAACAGCATACAAAAAAACCACCCCCTACCATATCCCTTCACATTCCTCAAAATATATATATATATAAATAAACAAACATGTGAGCAGAGGGGAATATCAATTGTTCAAAAGGCTTGCATAAGCATTAAATAAAATAAGTTTCTAAAGAACAGCATCCATCCCTAGAGTGGCCAGCAAAAACATAACTGATTCTAAAATGGTACGCCCATTTTTTCAGTTATCATCACTTTCTTTCCTCACAATCCAAACATTTAGCAGCCTTGCAAGAAATAATTTCTCTCACCCTCCAATAGTGAGTTACTAATTATTTCTTTTAGCCAGGTGTTTAGCTGGCAGCAAAGGTTATTTGGTGTTACGTGTAGAATTTAAATAGTTTGTCATTTCGTACGGATCTCTCTTCTTCACATCCACAGCTTCCTTTTCAGAAAAAGGATTACCAGACTCACTCCCCTTTCACACCTTCAATTTTGAAAAATTCTATCCACCCACAGGATGGGAGTTTGCGCTGCCCTTTCAATGAGCCTCAGACGGAGGCTTGTGACCCAAAGGTAGCTCTTCAAAAGGTTGTGTATTCAAAGAGGAATGAACTCCCAAAGGAACTAAGGATCACCAAGCCTTCCCACCTTCTGTTCCAAGTGCAAGGCATACTTCTGCCACTTTGTTTTCTATAAGAAACACAAACTCTACTCATTCACTTGTCCAGGATATGTAAAACTTTATTTCATGAGACTATAAAATGTGTTACTTCTATTCTTGCAATCGTGTCAAGACTGGAGGAACAGATTTTGTGTCTGTTCTAATGAATTTTCATTATTTTTTCTAGATTGCCTTAAAAGAGGGGTGTGAAGCTTAGATTTTCAGGAAAGTCATTTACTTAAAACAGATATTATGAAAGTACACAAATCACTTTTTGCCTGACTAGTACAGCTTGCACTGATGTTAAAGACATGAAGAATCCCCATTTAAATTTCAAATATCTGTTTTTGGCAGGATGGATAGCTTATCTTTTCAGTACTTCCACTGTGAAATGTAGTTTTTTTAAATTTCTGTTTCTACCATTGTTGCACAGCCCAGAGTATTGAGGGGGACAAAAATACTTATGCAGACGAAATTTTTAAGTCAGGATGAATCCTGGATTTTTTCCATTTAACATTGACTATTACAGTGTAAAACTAGGGAGTGGTTTATACTGTATGTTCTCTGATGCAATGGTTGTGTCAGAATTTACTAAAATCTGCTGCAGAATTCTCCAATAACTTGAGTTTTTTAATAAGCCATATTTCAAATATATGTCTTGCACTATTCACTATACATCAGAAATAGTAGAAGATCCTGGAAAACAAAACATATCAGTTGCACCATTCATGCTTATAAGCAGGCAAGCCAGCACAAGTTATCTCAGTGCTCCTGGGCATCATGCCACTGACCTTCCTCTCAGAACTATGTATCTCAAAAGGTACAAATGACACTTATTTTCAGCATTATTCTAAATAAAACTTGTTTAAGCAGATTAGGGATTTGATATCACCAAAACATCTTAATGGAAGTCTTCAGATGCCTTTAAAAAATCCAAGACTTTGCCTAATGCCTTTTGTTTTGGAAAGACTGCCAAGATTGGTAGGTACAAAATCCAGAGGGCTTCAGATCCTGGGTTTTAGTTTATTTTAAAATTATCTCCCCTGCCAGACACCAGAAAACTATTCAGACCATGCTCTATTTATTGCTATTCCTAAAAAAGACTAAGCAAACTTTCCAGAGATGGGTAAGGAAGACACATTCATACACCAGAGCTTTGCTACTTCTCTTTTTCAAAATATTAATGCAAGTAGAAGTAAATCTTCCTGCTTGGTATCAGAAAGGGACTTGCCCAACAAGAAACAATGCACCCTTAAATTAGGGTGTCTGAGGATTTGTTAAATATACTTATTGAAAACCACCAAAATCTCAGTAAAAATCCAAGCAGGTGGACCAGAATGTCTAATCTGTCATTCATAGTCAGCAGGAGAATCTTGGTATTATCAAAAATATTGATGTGCAACCAAAAGTAAGAACAGTAAATTATTACTGGGTATCTAAGACAACCAGAAAAGAAAATATGAAGTAGCTAAATAAACAAGAATTCTCCATATTCCAAAGGACAAAAGGTATTTGCTTTCTTTCGGAGTATTGGCAAATATGATTACCTTTTATGGAACATTTGCTGTAGGGGTCTGCTATCCTCACCTCCCACCACCTTAATTGCTCTAAAAATCATCCTGTTTAAAGTTTACCAGCATTTGGATGCCCTTCATTTTTTTGTCATATGTTCCATCCTTGAGTACTTCTCAGAAATATAAAGTAAAACTTAACAGCTAGATTTAATAAGTTCAGTTTCACTTTCTATACACAGAAGGGGCTGAATGTAGCCAAGGAACAGTAGTACTAAACAAACCTCATTATGTATTGTAGTATATTTAATTTCCAGCCACTACACTCTCTTTCCCTTGTGCTTACAAGCAGTGTCAAAATATTTTCAATACAACATACTTTCCCCCCCGCCCCCCAAAGGCTGAGGAAACTGAAATAAAGATGACCTTGCACCAACAGCTTTATGTTGCAGCGCTGACTTCCCTACCACAGAGGAACATGCTACCATTGAGGGGCCACGAATATCAACTCATTCCAAAAGGAACACAGCACTTTGGTACCAAGATGTGCCTACTTGGGGCACATCTCCATTACAGATACTACAGTGAATCAGCTACAGTGCTGCAGCGGTGACACTATATCATAGTATAGATGCTTCCTACATTGACAGAAGGAGTTTTTTTTATCAATGTAGTTAATCCATCTCTCCAAGAGGCAGTAGCTAGGTCAATAGAAAAATTCTTCCATTGACTTAGTCGCATCTGCACGGAGGGTTAGATCAACCCAACTAAGCGGTCAGGGTGAGAAATTTCTTTACAGCCCTAAGCAACATAGATAGGTTGATCTAATTTTTAACCAGGCCTTAGTAATAAGTTTAACTCCCTAGGGAGCTCTCAGTACCAATGAAGGACCCACACTGACATGTTCCTTCGAAGCTGAATTTAGCATCAGACTAGAAGACTTAAATCGCCAAAACAAGTCTCAGTGCTGATGAGGCCTCAGAGCCCATAGAAGACTTAGGCACTACAGCCACAGAGCCCAGATCTATCCAGTACCAACTTAATCAGTGTAAGTCCCTGATTTGCCTAGTTTTGAACTCAAATGCAACCTAAGTTCCTTCACAGGGCTGATCTGTTGTGGGCTGGAGGGACCCAGCTCCAAAGGCTGTCTTGGTGAAGAAGGCAAGAAGCCTCTGCTGCCTGTCAGTGCTGGCTTGAAGTATGAAGGCCGTACACGGTGACTAGGGAAACAGACGTCCCACAGCAGAACAAACATCCAACACAGCTTAAATTCTCTGCCTTCTCCCCGAGGCCAAGCCCAAACCGTCCTCGGCGCTTCTCTAACCTTGGCTGAGAAAAAATTAGTGCTGAGAAAGAAGGAAGTGACATGACCCCCACGGGCTGCTTCCAGAAGGCTCCTGAAGCTCAGCAGAACTTCCCCCAAGGGCCAAGGTATAAAGAAGCTGCATTTCAGCCACCCCCACCCCCGGATTTGGTCGAGTTTATACTAGGCCGTGGACCTGAGGAGCTCCTCGGGCAGGTTCCAAACAGAACTCGGTTCTACCCCTCCCCCCACCTGACCTCGCCACAGCCCCCCGCCCCTCAGACCCTGGCAGCGGCGCATGCGCGGGGCCGGTCCCCTCACCGTTGCCAGGTGATGACTTTCCCTCCCCGCCGTTCTCAGCAGCAGCAGGTTCCTCCGCCTCTTTCTACCCCGGGGTCCGGTGTGGGCCCCGCCGCTCTTCTCGGCTTTTCCTCCTCCCAGAGCTACAGCTGCTGCCGAGCACGAAGCAGCAGTCCAGCCCCGACACAATCTGACCCGCGGGCCCCTCCGTAGCTGGAGCTCCTCGGCTAGTAGGGTCCCCAACGGATTAGCGGCGGCGGCGGCGACTGGCGGAAGTGACGCGCTGACTGACAGGTGCAGCAGCGCGCGCGCGCGCCGCCGCCCCTAGGGTCACGTGCAGCGGGAGGGGGCTGAGAAGGGAAGCAAGAGGCGGGCGGTGGAGGGAAGGGCTGGAAGGCGGGGGAGCGGGGACAGAGCAGAGAGGGGGCGGGGCGCGGTGGGGGAGCAGGGGGTGGAGACGGAGGGGGATGGGAGGCTGGGGTAGAGATGGAGGGAAAGCAGGGGTGGGCAAGAGGGAGCTGGGGGTAGAGAGGGAGGAGAAAGGGGGGGGG